>NC_046162.1:16914439-17144439 GCF_011064425.1 Rattus rattus | reverse complement strand
CCCTCCCTCCCTCCCTCCCTCCCTCCCTCCCTCTCTTCCTTCCTCCCTCTCTTCCTTCCTTCCTTCCTTCCTTGCTTCCAAGTGGTGTACTTAAGAAATAAATCCGGGAGCTAGAGAGATGTCTCAGTGGTTAAGAGTACTGACTATTTTTAAAAAGATATAGGGTGTGGGCGGGAAAAGAAAAAGATATAATTCTGGCAATATCTGGATACAATTCTGGTGATATCTTTACTGTGCAGATATCCCATCTGTCCAAGTAGCCAGACTTGCCGTTTCCTGTCTTTGTTTAAATTGTTCAAAGTGTGACCTGGGGCTGAAATTGAAAGACTTAAGGATGACAATGTATGCGTGCGTGTGGTAACAATTAAAAAGATCAGGGGTTGGGGATTTAGCTCAGTGGTAGAGCGCTTGCCTAGGAAGCGCAAGGCCCTGGGTTCGGTCCCCAGCTCCAAAAAAAAAAGAAAGAAAGAAAGAAAAAGGAAAAACAATTAAAAAGATCATTTGCTATCAGTTCCCGAGAGCTGGATCCACTGACTCCAAGCACGCACGCACGCACGCTTGCACGCACACACCTACCTCGTTCTGTGGGCCCTTTCACATTCTCACTCCTCGAGGGCAACAGAGCCAGATCCTCGTGTTCCAACTGCCTCTCGGCCATTTCTTTCACACACTGCCCTCTTTAGCCCTGTAGAATCAAAGTCCCAGAAACAGATTTACATGTTAAATTCTCAATCCACAATTCATACACACAATAAATTCACTGCCAGTTCATAACGATATAAACCGCCCACCTAGACAAGATAAAATTGACCTAGTTCACTTAAATCTGAGCCACCCTCCTCCAGACTCCCATCTTGATCTCTCTCCTTCCTCCTCTCTCCTGCCTTACAAAAACTTTGTCCCCGACTCTCTACTGTCCAATCATGTATCGCCTGACATCAGCCTACATATGTGGGATTCATAAGTCTTCTCTTTGGGCATTATCCAGAGTCTGGTTCTTACTATTAAAGGTTCTTCCCCTCTGCCCACCTCCACCCCAGACAGGGTTCTCTCTGTGTATTCACGGCTGTCCTGGAATTTGCTCTAGAGACCAAGCTGGCCTCAACTCACAGTTCTCCTGCCTCTGCCTCCTAAGAGCTGGCATTAAAAGGTGTGTACCATCACCACGTGGCTATATCCCTCATTTTTTGCCTAGAACACACTATGTAAACCAGGCTGGCCCTAGATTTGTGGCAATCCTCTTGCTTCAGCTTCCTCACTACTGTTGTTGCACCTATGTTATTTTGGGACAGACTCTCTCCAGCTGGCCTCAGACTCCTGTCTTTCTGTTTCAGCATTCTGAGTTTTGGGATTACAGGTGTATGTATGCAGTCATCCTCTGCGGTTTGACAGTTCTAGACTCATTTAATTTTTCCTAACTATCTTGCAGAATTGTTACTACAAAGAGTAGAAACTTAGAGAAATTAAATTAAGTAGATGTTCCAGTCTTGTGTTCTGTCACATAAGCTTGCTTGTGACAGAACCAGGGTTTGCTCCTGATTGTGAGCATTGAAAGCTTGTGCTTTAACTATAGCCACATCCTTGTGATGCCTCTTGTCTGGTGTAGCCAGTAGGCTTCTCTGTTGTTGACCGATCTCAGTTAGCTTTTGTCAAGTGCTTGATATTGTTGAGGCTGATCTCTCTAGTACCCCATTTGTGTGAGCTCATCTCTCTAGTACCCCATTTGTGTGAGCTCATCTCTCTAGTACCCCATTTGTGTGAGCTCATCTCTCAGTACCCCATCTGTGGGAGCTCATCATCTCTCAGTACCCCATCTGTGGGAGCTCATCTCTCAGTACCCCATCTGTGTGAGCTCATCTCTCAGTACCCCATCTGTGGGAGCTCATCTCTCAGTACCCCATCAATAGGAGCTCATCTCTCAGTACCCCATCATCTGTGGGATCTCTCATCTGTGTGAGCTCATCTCTCAGTACCCCATCTGTGTGAGCTCATCTCTCTCAGTACCCCATCTGTGTGAGCTCATCTCTCAATCCCCATCTGTGGTACCCCATCCCCATGTGTGGAGCTCATCTCTCAGTATCCCCCCCCATCTGTGTGAGCTCATCTCTCAGTACCCCATCCCCATCTCAGTACCCCCATCTGTGTGAGCTCATCTCTCAGTACCCCATCTGTGGGAGCTCATCTCTCAGTACCCCATCTGTGGGAGCTCATCTCTCTCAGTACCCCATCTGTGTGAGCTCATCTCTCAGTACCCCATCTGTGTGAGCTCATCTCTCAGTACCCCATCTGTGTGAGCTCATCTCTCAGTACCCCATCTGTACCCCATCTGTGGGAGCTCATCTCTCAGTACCCCATCTGTGGGAGCTCATCTCTCAGTACCCCATCTGTGGGAGCTCATCTCTCAGTACCCCATCTGTGGGAGCTCATCTCTCAGTACCCCATCTGTGGGAGCTCATCTCTCAGTACCCCATCTCTGGCCTCTTGTGTGTTGTGATAGCACACATGGTGGACTGCTGTGCAGGAAGGTGTCTGGGCATATGCCTGCTGTTAGAGCTGCTGAACTCATTTCCTAGAGACTTCAGATGGAGGAGACTCCGTCTTTAGGCCGTAGGATAGTGTAGTGTGATACAAACACTGAAATGTGACCTAAATCAGTAGTCTAGACCACATTCATGTAAGTGGCCGATGGCTGTGGGGTTGGAGAGACTATGATCTGGGAATCTACTACTTAGGAAAATAACACAAAATTTCTGATGTAGATCAAGTAAATGCATGGCAGCAGCTGTTTCTTCTTCCTCTCAATCCTTGGAAGTAACATCGAGGAGCCTAGTGCAAAGTTCTGCTAAGTAATCACTGTCACTATTGGGTTTTGTTTTTTTTTTAATTTTTAAATATTATTATGAGGTATATTACAAGTACTTTATGCTAAAAGTGGATGATTATGAATTTATCTTAAAAATTTGACGATACATAGATCATTTGATAGGATGGTTGTCTTATATACATAAGGTTCTGATTTCAGTCCTCAGCAAAAAAAAAAAAAAGGTTGATTGGATTAAAGTACATTCCTGTATATTGGTCTGCATTGAGTGTTTTTAAACCCACTCAGTCACCTACCCACCCACATCATCACACACACACAGGGTTTCTCTGTGTAGTTCTGGCTGTCCTGGGATTTACTCTGGAGTCCAGGTTGGCCTCAAACTCACAGAGATCCACCTGCTTGTGCTTCCCAAGTGCTGGCATTAAAGGCTCTCACCACCACTGCCCCGCATCTTATTTTTAATTATGTGTGTATACATCTGAGTGTTGGTGTGGTGCCTGCAGAGGCCAGGAGAGGGCGTCAGATTCCCAGGAGCTAGAGTTATTGGTGGTTGTGAATCACTGAACAGAGTGAATTCAATTTCTCACCAAGAACAGTCTGTGCTCTTAATTGCTGAACCATCTCTGCAGCTCCAGAGCTTTTTGTCATAGAAGAAAGTTGATGAGTCTGTACGTGGGTGTCTTCCCGTGGGCCATAGTTGTCTGTATGTAAATCAACCCTTATTTGATGAGAACACAGTTGAAGACCCCCACTCCTAGAGACTCCTGGTGCCTTGCTCATTAAGGTTGGAAAAAGTATGAGATGAAAGTTCAGTTCTGACAGCCCCTCAGGTATAGGCTGTTCTAAGAAATTCAGCCCTTTTATTCCCATCCGTCAGCTGTGCTTTATTCTTTACTGCCATAGCTACCAAACTGTGTAAACCTAAACCAGCCATTGGAAGTACTTGATCTTGTCAGGAATGTCACTGTTAGGAAGTCTCGAATAATCCCATACTCTGTAGGGCCCTAGGAAGCATGTACTGTGCCTTGCAAAAACTAGATGAAAGGTACCAGTTGATGAAAGTCTTATCCTGTAGAGTTGCTGATCTTACAGAACTTTTCTCTCACCCCTCTTACCCTACCATTTCCAAACATACATTTTCTTAAAAAAATTTAAAATTAGGTTTATTCATTTTTTTTTTTTAGTTTTATGTGTTTTGTGTGTATATATGTATGTGTACCATTTACATTCCTGGTGCCCACAGGGGTTCAGAATAGGGCATTGGATCCCCTGGAACTGGAGTTAAAGATGGTTGTGAACCACCATGTGTGCACTGAGAAATGAACCCAGGCCCTCTGTAAGGAGAGCAAGTGCTCTTAACCACTCTCTAGCCCCATCAGTATATATACATTTTCAGAAGCAGGTAGGACTGCTTAGATTTTTAAGTAATCACTACACAGTTGACACAAAGATGGGTTCCCTCCCTCCCTCCCTCTCACATAGCTCTGCCTGCCTGTTTCCCAACTACTGGGATTAAAAGCCTTCACCACCACCTCCCTGCATACACACTGAGATCCCTGGAGCTCACCGAGAGTTCTCATTCTCAGAATCACCACTCTAGAGTGATTCTTGTAACTAGATCTTCTGTTTCTCTCAATCGCTATGGCAACTAGTGCTATAGAGATGTGGAGACCCTATTGTGACCTCTTTAGTGTTGGTTAGCTCTGATTTTATTATCCACTAAGGCCTGATAGGTCTGGCTATTTCTCTCCAGGCACGGAGTGTTGGGGTGTGCCATCTCCCCCTTTTGGACCACCTTGGGTTGCCCTCTTAGCAAAGTTGGCCTTACCAAGGAGCAGTCATCTTGGATTATATAATTTGAATGAGCCAAGGTAGGTGTTTGAGAGACAGGAAGTAACAACTCTGTGTGTGTGTGTGTGTGTGTGTGTGTGTGTGTGTGTGTGTGTGTGTGTGTGTGCATGCCCGCGTGCCTGCAAGCACATATGGAGACCAGAGGTCAATACTGGGTGCCTTGCTCAGTCCTTGGGTCTCCACCTTAGTTGTTGAAACAGGTTTTCTCACTAAATTTGTGGCTCATTGATGTGGTTAGCTGGCTGGTTAGTGAGCTCCAGGGATCTGCCTTTCTCCTCACCCTCAGAACTGAAGCTATAGATATGCCACTGTTTCTATGTGGGTCATGCAGATCTGAATGCAGGTCCTTGTTGGTTTTTACCCACCAAGCTGTGTCCTCAGCCCCCAGCAAAGCATTTATATCTCAGAAATCATAGGGTCATGCTTTTCATCCTGAAACAAACTATAGTTTATTACCTTCCTGTAGGAATAAATACAGTGTAGTACAGGCAGCTGTACCTCAGTTTCTGTGTAGCCTGGAGTGTGTGGTAATACCACCACACTAACTCACACGTGTGAACCAGTGAAAACTGTTGGGGACACAGGAAGAGCCTCTTACCTTCTGAATGACTCGGGTTTAGTTCCAACTTGACTGTTAGGTGTTTCATGTAGCCAAAGCTGGCCTCTTATCTACTTTGTAGCCAAGAATGACCTTGAAGTTTTGGTCTTCCGGCCTCTCCCTCCAGAGTGCTAGGATTACATACCAGACTGTACCAGCATGCTCCGTATATGCAGTGCTGGGGATTTAACCCAGGACTTTGTCTATGCTGGGCAAACACTGTACAGCTGAGCCATAGCCCAACCAAATCAAATTTTAGTCCCGTCCTTCCCCTCTCTTAAAGTAGACTAAGGAAACAACGCCAGGCCTCTGCGATTGTTTCATTTTAGCATTCTTTCTCTTTAAGATTTATTTTTATGTGCATTGGTATTCCACCTGCATGTATGCCTATGTGAGAGGGCCAGGTCCCCTGGAACTTTCAGTCAGTTGTGAGCTGCTAGGTAGGTGCTGGGAATTGAACCTGGGTCCTCTGGAAGGGTAGCCAGTGCTCTTACCCTGTTAGTGAACCATCCCTTCAGCCTGTTGATTTTAGGTTTTTGGTTTTTTTTTTTTTTTTTTTTTAGCTGGGGACAAACCTGGGCCTTAAACGCTATGCTAGGCAAGCGCTCTACCACTGAGCTAAATCCCAACCCTGATTTTAGTTTTTTATAGTTAGTGGAACTGCTCAACACTGATGGAATGCCCAGATCTGTCATGCTATGGCCTGTGGTCCTCTGTGTTTTGCCCTACAGGAGAATAGTTTCTAAGGCTTTTTAGTGTTACTGGAGAGGAAAGTATCTGGGAGCTGGGTTTGCATTTTGGAGCCATCTTAATTGCTGACTTTTTCCCTCCAACTAGAAATGTGATTCTTGTAGGGACCACTATCAGCTCAGGACACCCCAAGACCAGGTTCTCAGCACAGAGATGTGTTTGCCCTAGAGGTCTAGGGATAAGAGACAAAGATAGGAGAGAGGATGAGGAGAAGAGAGAGGGGGAAGGGATATTTGTCATGGGGGACAAAAGACAGCCTCTGGATAGAGAGGACACAGATGTAGCTCATAGGCAAATCGTGTTAGGATGAGGTGTTTAATTTTAACTGAGCATGTTAATTTAGTGAGCCAAGAAGGTTTTGATTACTGGACTTCAATATTTTGATAGGTGGAAGTTGGTAGTCAGCCTCAGGAAGAGGAAGTGGCCTAATGAGGGAATGAATCACACACACACACACACACACACACACACACACACACACATACACGGTACTTTAACATACATGTAGGGAGCAGGAGGAGTATGCTGTTGATTTCATTTATTGTAGGAATGCCTACACTCCGCCCCTCCCTCCCCCCTGGTTTGTGATGATAAGTAAGCTCAGTGTCTCACATATGCTGGGCAAATAGAAAGGCTGTGTAACCAGTGAAAGAATAAAAAGGGAAGAAAAGGAAACATTACTGGTCCTGGGTTTCAGCACCAAACGATTGAGGGAAAAAAGGAAAAAGGAAAGGAATATGAGTGCATCTAGGTATGGTGGAAGGGAAAGTTTATTAGAGATTTGTGGGAGAGTGTAGTTAGAGGCAGGGACACCTGGGAGATCCAGAGTGGACCTGACCAGACTGAGCTGAGCCATGTGAGAAAGGGGGAGGAGAAGAGAGGGGGATGGGGAGGATAGAACCAGGTGCAGCAGCCAGGAGACCAAGCTTGTAACCAGAGTGGTTGGATTATATAGGGGAAAGGAGCCCAGCACCCTGAGCTGGAGAGTTCAGGGTAGGCCAGCCAAGGAGGACCCTGTAACAGGATGGGGCAAAGGGATTGTTGAGAGAGCCTGGGGCAAGGTCTGCTTTGATGTGTATTAAATCGGCATCTCAGTCATTTGTTCCAAGTCTGAAACCTAACAACCGGGTCTCTTAATTTACCTCAGCACTCAGTTCCAGGTCCTCCTCTGTGTGTGTGTTTACCATTGCATCCGTGGAGTTTTGACTGCTCATGCAGTTGTATTTGGACATGCTAGAGATGAGGGCACCTGTCTTCCTCAACTGAAAAAATGTTTCTGAAAGGAGACTTAGACATCCTGAGCTGATGTCACTTATTGAGGTTTATAAAAGGCTGGCGCTTTTGTTTTCGTTACTATTTTTTGAGATTAGGTTTCACTGTGCCGCTTAGGCTGGCCTTGAACTGCCTCACTCCCCCTTGCCCCAGTTTTAAGATGACAAGGGTGCGCCACTATACCCTGATTTTTCTCCCCAGCACTGGGGAGAAATATAGGACCTCAAGAATACTAGAAAATGTTCTGCTAAGGACTAACCTAGCTTTCTTGCTACTTAGCCAGATTTACAAGGGTGTGTTTCATGAATCAGACTAAAGTTTTTCGTCACTGGGTCTTTACTTAAGATTTCCTGTCTGATCTTGCTCTTTATCAAGAGGCTAATAGTCATCTGTTCAGTGAACTGCAGGGTTGAACTTCAACAAATCAAATGAAGAAAGAGTGAAATTTATGTAAAAAGAGTGAAACTTACGTATTTATTAGGTTTCCTGGGGAATGACTGCTAGAGTTCAGAGACCTCTGGGCCATTTATTATAGAAACTCAGAAACTGCTGAGTTACTGAGATAATGTGGTTTCCACAGGGTGTTGCGAGGCCCCTGTTATCAAATGTCTTGTTAGGTTAGAACCGATTTACCTGTCTGTTGTTCCCAGCATCCAACACAGAGCTCACAACCGAGCCGAGCTGGCCCAAAGAATGCCATTGAGTGTGGGCATTCTGTCCTGTCTTGGTCACATGTTTACCCGTGAAAAGAACAAGGCATTGCCATTTCCCCACATGCCACAGAAGGGCTGAGTTTTCTGATATGACTTGTCCAGAATCATATGAATTGGCTGAATTTCTCATACTTCTTTCCTCATTGTTTCACAGTTGTCCAGTTGCTATTTCTTAGTTTTTGAGTTGTTTGGGAACAGGTCTCATGTATCCCAGGCTGGCCTTGAACTCTTGTGTATCCAAGGATGACCTTGAACCTCTGGTCCTCCTGCCTTGAGTCCGACATGTTGGCTTATGCTACTGGGCCCAGGTTACACACCCTAGTGGGGGGTGAAACCCAGGGCTTTCCCAGTGAATCCTTACCACACTTCTCAGTAAGAGACCCACAGTTGAGGCAGCATTACATTTATCTCACACAGTCTTTTCATGTAAGGCGTCTCACTGTAGTCCTCACAGCATATCTGAGAAGGTAAAGCAGTTTTTCTTGGTCTGTTTTATGAATGAGGAGACTCAGCTTTCAGGAAATTGACTCATACAGTGCCAAGAGCTACTCAGACCTAAATATTTTTATCCCTAAAGATCAGGCCCTTTATGCGGGGTCAAGCTGCACTTTCCACTCTTGAAGATAAGCTGGGTTTCCATTAAAGAGAACAAAGAACCAGGTAAAAAGTTAAAATCAAATCTTATACTGGCCAATTTAGAGTCATGGCACCCAATTACACACTCAACACATAACTCTCATTTAGCTTGTATTTCCAGTGCATTCTCTGTGTACATTGTAACTGTTCTAATGGAGATTGGAGGCTCTGAGGTGTGCTGTTAAACTGAGTCTGAGGGAAGTCTTCGTCTGCTGGGTAGAAAGCTTCTTGTTTAACTGGGGGTGGTTACATAGGGCAAGATGGTGCCAGTTCTATATAGGAGTGAAATCTTGAACTGTAGTCAGCCTTCTAGGAAGCAGGCAGGGATTCACAATGTTGATAAGTCTGATACTGAGCAGAAATCTATTCAGAGGGAATTACGATCAAGTCTTGGTGAGGAATGCTTACAACAGCCACTTAGCCTCCCTTCCCATATGGAGAATAACGGTGACTTGTACTGTGGACATAAACTCATTGTTGCTGGGTGCCACTACTTAATGAGTCAGGCTTACAGCATTGTCTCATTCCAGGGAGCAGGTCACTCTGACAGTCCTTTTCCGTGGTCTGCAACCTGCTCCTTTCCTTCAGTATAGAATGAATACAAGAAGTCTTTATTATTCTTAGATCATCAGATGAGAAATGAACCATGATATAGTCCTTAGGTTACATTTCTGCCTAGCAGCAGTGCTCTGAATTACCCAGCCTTGTGAAGCTTTTGGAGCTAGTCTCCACGAAGGAGAGTTTCTTTGAATAACATGTTATTTCAGAAAGTCGTGGTGTCTTTGAGGTGGATGTTCTATCTGCTAGGTGGGTCTCTAGGAACCTCTTCTGGAAGCTTCTGTGAATGGAACTTGCTGCTTCACTCATTCAGGTGTTAGCATGAAACAGCAGCTGATTGGAAAAACAGCTGGCAGTCTGAGAATGTGAGTGGAGTAGCAGTCAGTGTTTTAAAGGGGGAGGGGGCACAGAAGTGACCTTTCTGGAACTTGTGATAGCAGAAGGGCCAAGGACTGACTTCCTTGTTGACTAGTTGAGGACATATCTTAACTAGTTTGCTTACACCATCCAATTCCTATCTGGGTTTCCTCTTTACCCTTTCCTTCCTTGTATTTGTGTCCTACCCTTTTTTTCTTCCTAATAGAACCACGCTTCATAAAAGAGACAACCAGTTGGCTAAGCTGTCCAACAGAAAGCAGGACTGAAGAGCTTTCCCGTTTCCTGTCAGCAGTGACGTGCTTACATGCTGATGCAGTCCAGGCTGGGCACGAGGTGCACCTCCACACCACACCCCGGCCCTGCAGTATGCTGTTAGAGAGTTGTGGTCAGCGGTTTGGCTTTTTCATGTGTGTGTGTGTGTGTGCACAACCACAGCTTAGTCAGCTTGCCATAGCTGTGCTAGCCCTCTGCTGTTTAATGTCCTTTGGGGAGCTTAGTGTCCTTGGCTGTTTGACTGTGATTTATCCTTTCTAGTGTGACTGTATATTATGATTGTACAGATTGCTATGAGCAATTTTAAAGGAGTATATCCTAGAGTAAACACATCAGCAGAGGATTTGGATATGTAGCTTTTCAGAGGTTGAAGATAATTGTTTCTACTGGGGCAAGGTAGCCTCTTAGTGTTACCCTATATGGTTACTCACTTGAGGAATGGACACAGGTTGTTTCCCTTAGCAGTAGACTATGTTGGTTGAAAGTGATACTGAGCCTTCCCAGGAAGGGAGCTTTCAGACCCTTTAAGGACTCAGTATTCTTCAAAGGGAAATAAATAAGTAAATTGTACTTGGAGTTTAGAAAACTTAAAATGACAGACAGCAGGTTATTAGTATTATTTTATTGTTTTAAAATTACATATTGTAAACTAGATGTGGTGATACGTGCCTGTGATCTAGTAGGCTGAAGTGAGGCTGGAGGATTGAGATTGAAAGTCATCTGGGCTACCTTTAAAGGACAGGCAAATAGATCTCTGTGAGTTCAAGGTCAGGCTGGTCTACATGGTTCCAGGATGGCCAGAGCTACAGAGTAAGACCCTCTCTCTGAAAGAAAGAAAGAAAGAAAGAAAGAAAGAAAGAAAGAAAGAAAGAAAGAAAGAAAGAAAGAAAGAAGGAAGGAAGGAAGGAAGGAAGGAAGGAAGGAAGGAAGGAAGGAAGGAAGGAAGGAAATAGCATAGCCTGAGCTACATGGCTAGACCCTACTATATAGCTCAGGCTATTTTCAATCTCAAGGTAGGATACATACTGTTGATATATTTAACTCCTTTCCTCCGTCCCTACCCTTTTGTAGGCCTTGAACTTTATTTAGCCAGGGATAATCTTGAACTCCTGTCTTTACTCCCAAAGTACTAGGATTACAGGCATTCGCCAGTATACTCCTTCCTCTCTCCCTCCCTCCCTTCCTCCCTCCCTCCCTCCCTCCCTACCTAGTTTAGAGAGTGTTTTGTTTAACATCAGCAAGGATTTCTAGAAAGCCCAGTGTTCCGTGTCCTGGAGCTAAATAGTTGAAAAGACAGCTGTAGCCATTTTACTGGCTGTGAAGACTGAAGTAGGGGCTGGCAGATGGTAAAATTGAAAAGGATGTATGTGAGGATGGCTCGGGGTGGGGGCTGACACACACAAATTAAGTGCTCAGAATGTGAAAATAGTGATTGGGTACCAATGAAAGCCAACTCTTACTTTTCTTTTGTATTTTTTTTTAACCATAACCAGCTTTATTAAAGATGCTTTTCATAAACAATCATGGTATTTCAGGCAAGACATGGGCAGACAGTCAACCATATACAGGAACTTCCAAATTCCCTTCTTGTATAGTCTACCAAAATCAGAAATCCACTATAAAACCCAATGAAGTCTTCATTCAGTGCTTTGAAAAGGGAAGTAGCAGGGTTGGGGATTTAGCTCAGTGGTAGAGCGCTTGCCTAGCAAGCGCAAGGCCCTGTTGGTCCTCAGCTCCGAAAAAAAAAAAAAAAAAAAAAAAAAAAAAAAAAAGGGAAGTAGCTTAGAGGGTTGACATTTAATAACTTTCCACAAGCCGACCCTGATTGTCAGGAACTGAACATGGCAGAATCTGAAGATCCACAGTCTTTTACAAAAGGAACTAGTGCTCTTCCGAGAACACTCGAAGTCACTGCAAAGTCCATGTCACCCAATAGACTAGAAAACCAATTTTGGGGGTGAGGCTCCAACAGGTCTCTGGTTTTAAGGGAATTAAGTCTGTGTTGATGGTACAGGGGGAGGGAACAGGATATAGAGATGAATTTAGAGTTTCCAGAGACCACAAGGCCTTGGTGGCTACCTACGCAAGACCAGGACGTCTCTCCTGGAAGCCAACAGGAACCTTTTGAAATTATCAGGGAAAGGGGTTTTCTGTCCTCAATTCAGCTTGGGTGATATTTTGTTGGTGACACACAATCCTTCCCCCCACCCCCAACAATGAAGTGTTCCGTGTGCTAACAATATAGTTAAAAAAAAAAAAAAAAGTAAAACAATTCTGCATTTTTATAAAACTTGATAAAAAATAGTATTTCAAACTGTGCAGTCACCAGAAGTACAGAGTTATCAAAAATGCACACACATCCCTTAGCCTCTCCAGCACCTTCAGCTTTCTGTGCCTGGTCTGTGTTGGCATCTCTGTTGTCCGCATGGTTACCGGCATCAGCTCTCCCCTTCTCTCCCTTCTCTGCAGGGCCGTTTTAGGCCTGGGCTGTGGCTTTGGAGGAGCAGGTTTAGCAGACCCACCTTGCAGATCCCTGTGGCTCCTCCTTCATCTTGGCTTTGTCTCCTTTAGCGTCCCCTTCAGCCTTTCTTTTGGGCATGGCGGTGGCAGGGGACGTTGGCGCTGAGCACGGGTTTACAGCGGCGCACGGGTTTGGTCTGTTCCGGGGTCATCCTCGCTGCTTCTTCACACTGCTCTTCTTTTGTATTTTTAAAAGATGAAAAGGGCCTTGTTGTTCAAGAAAATTGCACTCCCGGAATGAGCACTTAGTCCCAGATAAAACAGCGACTATATTTAGTCACTGCTGTCCACTGTAATAATTGGGGTGCAAGTATCATTCACAGAACTATTGAAGTGATAAATTACATTAGTATTACTTTACTCTTTTATCTACCTCACTGCACGGTAACCTTTGTGACTGCGCTTGTCCCTGCCATTGTCATGCTGTACTTTGAAAAGCAGGGGATCTGCAATTCTAAGGTGTCACAGTGCAGCTTAGAAGCTCTGGGACACTTTACCGCATTGTACTCTTCTGAGTAACCGGGGCTCTCATCATGGTACTCTCTTTGCCTTGTTGCTATCTGTCACTGAGAGACCAGAAACATTTCTTGTCTATTAGGGTCCTCAGAGGTGTGGGGCATAGCCTCCCTCAACTTTCACTGCTCCTCCCCCACCCCACCTTCTTTCCTGCCCTTTCTTTGTGCATTTGGTTTTTTGTTTGTTTGTTTTCATGGTCTTAATGAGAGGCCAAACCTACTCTGTCTTGGGACCGGCCTCCATCTTAAAAGAAAAAAAAAAAACAAACTGAGAACTCGACCTGCAGCTGAACCCAAGCTGCTCTCAAATTCCAGGGCGGACCTCATGGCCTGTCATTGGCCCATACCCCAGAGTTACTCCCTAGCAACAGTTAATCAAAGATCAGTCTGATTGTTTCTTTGTGAGACCATTTGTGATTGTTCAGTCTTACTTCAGGACACCTACCTGTAGGTGCTTGCCAGGCTGAACACCCCCTTCCCATCGTGCTATGTCAGGGTTGGGTTGAAGGAGAGCCCAAGCCCAAGCTTGTAATAAAGAGACCTTAATGTGATTGCATTGGAAATGGCCCCTTGGTGTCTTTGGGATTCACGAACACTTCTGGGCATAACATTAGTAGATAGCCCTAATGGGCTGGAACTCGTTATAGACTTAGCCTTATAGATCTGGCCTTGAAGTTGCAGTGATCCTCTTGCTTCTGTAAATCCACATTAATTCTTTGCAAACCCTTAGAAGGCCCATGTAGGAGTCATCCTACACCTGACAAAGCTTGCCTCAGCCATTCCTGAGGAAACATGGCACGGCAGCCTTGCACTACCTTAATCTGCTGCACCACATTCCCAACTCTGAGCCCTTGCGTGGTTGACGGTTCTTCTAGAAGCCTCCTCCATATTTGATGGCCATCTGCCTTTACATTCTGATGGGCAGTTGTGTCCCATAGTTCTGAAGTATGTATGCTTTGGAGTCAAGCAAATGTTGTCTTGTACTAAGTTGTAAGTTTCATTAAACCTCAATCGGAATGCAAGTAGAAGACCCAGCTCGTTGGCACATGTCTGTAATCCAGTACTCAGGAGGCTGAGGCATTAGGATTAACACAAGTTTAGTTTGGGCTATAGATCTATTTCAGAAAAGGCTTAGGAAGTGCAGGATGTGTGTTAAAAAAAAAAAATTGAAGGGGCTGGAGAGATGGCTCGGTTAAGAATACTTAGTGCTCTTATATCTTATAAAGAACTAGGGTTCAGTTCTCAACACCCACACAGTGGCTCACAACCATCTGTAACTCTAGTTCCAAGGCATTCTCTACACCATCTTTTGACTTTTCTGGACACCAGGCATGCACATGACACAGAAATACATGCAGGTAAAATAGGTATATATTAGGTTAAAAGAAATCCGCTTAAATTTTTTTTAAAAACTGAGGACTGTGCTGAGCAAAACACACACATACCCTAAAAACCCAAAGATGGCAGCTGGGTCCCTAGACGATGTACTAATGTGATTCTGTAGGGGAGATAAGTTTTATGGTATATTTTGTTTTTGTTTTCTCCCTTTCCAAGGATCTTGGCTTTTTCTTTTTTTCTTTTCCTTTTCTTCCTTTTTTTTGGGGGGTGGGGGTAGGGGCAAGGTTTCTCTGTGTACTCTTTACTGTCCTGGAACTTGCTCTGTAGACAGGCTGCCTCAAACTCAGAGATCTATCTGCTTCTGCCTCCCAAGGACTGGGATTAAAAGCAGGTGCCATCACTGCCTGGCTTCAAGGGAGTTTTCCACAGTGCTAGACATTTGAACCAAAGGTCTCACACATGTTAGCCAAGCACTTTAGCCTGAGCTACATACACTCCCACTTTATGGGCACCTAATTGTCTCCCTTGTGGAAAATGCTCAATAAGTAAGTGCTAATTGAGGTAGAAAATTGTGTTTTCCTTGGCCCAGTTTAGCCAGATAAGGCTCCAGAGCTGGAATTCTTGTCTTTATGAATGACTTTCTTAGTTGGTGCTGTTGTGCCACACTGCTCTTCTAGAAAGTTCCCTGAGTGGGCGCCCCCTGTATATACCGCCAGAGTAGCCGTCTCCAGGGATGGAGGATGGTGTCATCATGTTATGGGATTGTACTTCCCTTGTTGACGAAAGCTCAGCCTTGAAGCAGGCATGGGAATTAATCAGCTGGCTTATTATTCCCTGCACCAGCAGAGCACAGACTAGGCGGGGGGACAGTTTGCTGGGCGACTTAATGGGTTGTCCTGTTCTACAGTGGAGCTGTCAGACATAGCCTGGCCTAACTAGATTCTGGTCAGTACTGTTCTCATTCCTGTCACCTGGCAGCCACACAGATAGAACGAACTGTGTGGTAAAATGGAGGCTTTGCATTGCTTACTAAGCTGAGAGCTCCTGAACCTTTTATCTTTTTTTTTAAATGTAGCTTTCTTTTATGTCTTTGGTAGCTTTTTATTTATGTATAATCTCAAACACGCAGAAAAAAAGGTAAGTCTAGTGCAAAGAACTTTTGTACCCCTTTTAGCCATACTGTGTTGGCACTTTTGCCTTGCCTCACATCCCCACATACAGCTTACGTGCTGACAGTAGTTGCAGACAGCATCCCATGTACCTCCGAATGCCAGTGTGTATTGCCCAAGAACAAAAGCATTATTATAACCCCTGTCCATCTTCAGATCTGTCCATGTTCTGAAATGCTCCCGCAATGGCAGAATTTTGAGGTGCAGGGGTGTCTGTTACATTGGCTTAAATGAGAAAAGGTTATGCAGTCATCAGTTCCTTGTGTCTGTACAGGACCGAAGTGAGGGCAGCACAAACAACTCAGCAACAATGTCTTCAGAGGTGGAGACCTCGGAGGGCGTCGATGAGTCAGAGAACTCCTCTACGGCACCAGAAAAGGAAAACCATACCAAGTGAGTGATGGCAGCTGGCTGCTGCCTGTCAGGAGGCCTCGCTCAGCACCTGTCCTGACCCCTGTCATCGTGCTTGGTTCAGTCTGGTGCTACAAGGGAATGGTCGTCAGCACTGAGCTGTATAGATGTTTGGTTACTGGGCCCTGCTGCACAATTTCCTTAGCTTCTCATTAGAGTCCTGTCATTGGCTAAGTTATTTCCTATATCTTACTATATTTGCTAATAAACCAGTTCTTAGGATGTGGGGTGATACAGAATAATTTCCTAAAAAAATAAAATACTGTAGAGACTAGACCACAAGAGAACCAGATTTTTCTCATTCTAACAGATGGAGTGTGTGAATACACAGGAGCCCTTCCTAGGTTCCATTGTCCTTATGATGATACTTTTCTTCCTTATCCATTTATTGATGTAACTTTATCCTGTGTAATTCTGTTAAATACAAAACTGGGAGGCAGAAGCAGGTGGATCTCTGAGTTCAAGGCCATCCTGGTCTACAGAGTGAGTTCCAGGACAGCCAGAGCTACACAGAAACCCCGTCTCAAAGACAAAAAGAAAAAGAAACCGACCAAGATCGTGGTCTGTCTCTCGACTCCCTCATCTTCCCACACCTAGGCCCATCCACACAGCATCCAGGAGGAAGGCAGCGCTTTCTGGGATAGATTAATTTAAGTATTGGTTCTTCAGCCACTAGGTGGCTACAAAGCAAAGCGTCATTTATTTGGGTGCTTGCTAACAGACACCAATGCAAGCACTCTTGAGGAGACCAGAGTAAGTGTCTTGTCCACTGAGCTCTTGTGTCAAGAGTGTCCTATCTTGCCCTGTGCTCACTGACAGGCTGTTACTCACACTGGACTGGAATAGTGTCTGAGCAGCTCCTGCTTCTTGGCTCCATCATGGGCCTTTTAGTCTTTTCTGGAGAACTGGAAAGGGCTACTGTCTCACCCAAAATTCATCTCCCACAGAATGGCAGACCTTTCTGAGCTCCTGAAGGAAGGGACCAAGGAAGCACATGACCGGGCAGAAAATACCCAGTTTGTCAAAGACTTCTTGAAAGGAAACATTAAGAAGGAGCTATTTAAGGTTTGTGCCCCTCAGTCAGATGGGGTTGGGTTCTAATCTTTAATAAGGGGTGGGAAGTGGGGTGGCTTTAGTCAGTTGAGGAAGTTGTCATGCAACCACTCTAGGAAGAAGCTGCTGGGTCTTTTCTACTTTTTCTTGGAGACAGTCTGGATGGATATATGGATGGATGGATATATATATATCCCATCCACTATGCCCAGCCATATATTTGTTTTCCTGGTGTTAAGCCTATTCTAGCCTAGACGGAGTAACAAAAATATATTGGCAAATATTCACTAGAAGCTTCCTAGGTGTATTAAGTAGTTAAATATATTTAAAAAGGACCACAGGTGGATCTTTGGGAACTGGACAAGTGGCTTTTGTCTTGAGCTACTCTTAAAACTGGTGGTGATGGTGGTGGGGACTGGAGAGTTGGCTCAGTGGTTAAGAGCACTGACTGCTCTTCCAGAGGTCCTGGTTCGATTCCTAGGAACCACATAGTGGCTCACAACCATCTGTAATGGGATCTGATGCCCTCTTTTGGCATGCAGATAAAGCACATATATATATATATATATATGTGTGTGTGTGTGTGTGCTTATAAATAAAATAATCTTTAAAGAAACAAAACAAAGCTTAGTGGGTTGTAGAGCGGCTGCTGGCTTATAGCTCTCTCCCACAATCTTCCATCACACTCACAGCTGGCCACCACTGCACTTTACTTCACATACTCAGCCCTTGAGGAGGAAATGGATCGCAACAAGGACCACCCAGCCTTCGCCCCCTTATATTTCCCCACGGAACTACACCGGAAGGAAGCACTGATCAAGGACATGGAGTATTTCTTTGGTGAAAACTGGGAGGAGCAGGTGAAGTGCTCCGAGGCTGCCCAGAAGTATGTGGATCGGATTCACTATGTAGGACAGAACGAGCCGGAGCTGCTGGTGGCCCATGCTTACACTCGTTACATGGGGGACCTTTCGGGAGGCCAGGTGCTGAAGAAGGTGGCTCAGCGGGCACTAAAGCTCCCCAGCACTGGGGAAGGGACCCGGTTCTACCTGTTCGAGCATGTGGACAATGCCCAGCAATTCAAGCAGTTCTACCGTGCCAGGATGAATGCCTTGGACCTGAGTATGAAGACCAAAGAGAGGATTGTGGAGGAGGCCAACAAAGCCTTTGAATATAATATGCAGGTATTACTGGGCACTGACCATGGAACCTGACCCATGCGGTTATAACCTTGGATGCATGCGTAGGAGAGGCAAAGCCAGAGGTTTCTTGAGAGGCTATTGGTAGTGTGACAAATGAGTTCCTACATGCCCTAGAAAAAAGTGAGGGAACCAGTTAGCCATCAGGGATCATGGAGCAGTGGATGGCTCCCAGGAGGCCTGGCTGGAGGCCATGACTAGTGCTGGAAAGGGCAAAGCCCCAGCATTTGAAAGGTCTGAAATAGATCTATTTCCCTCTATCTTACCACAGGATATTAGGATGAGGAATGGAGAGTTTCTTCATTTTGTAGCAAATATTGATATAAAAATATCACTTAATATGGAGGCAGATTCATTGGGAAGTAGAATAAAGAGGTTTTACAAGTCTCAGGTAGGGCTGATCTTACAGAAGCCATTTCTGTCCCCAGTACCTCAGTGTTGGGAGAGAATAGCTGTGGGCACTCAAGCAGAGTCCTTAGCAGCAGCCACCTGAGCTCCCACTAGGATGTGCAGGGTGGTGTTCACTTTTCTGGCTTGATGATGTTCATCTGGTTTTCAGTCCTGATCAGGTGTCTCTGGACTCTAGCTTCTCCGTGGGTGATCTGTAGAGTGTAAATTCTGAGTCTCCCTAGTTTAGGGATAGCCTCTGATGATTGTTTTTGCCCCTCAGATATTCAGTGAACTGGACCAGGCTGGCTCCATGCTAACAAAAGAAACCCTGGAGGATGGGCTCCCAGTACATGATGGGAAAGGAGATGTACGTAAATGCCCCTTTTATGCTGCTCAGCCAGACAAAGGTAGGTTGTGGGTCCTCAACTAACATTTCTGGGAACAGGTATATGATTGCCCTACACTGATGTCATGTCTTATGTTGTGCTGCATGCAGGTACCCTGGGAGGCAGCAACTGCCCCTTCCGGACAGCCATGGCTGTGCTGAGGAAGCCTAGCCTGCAGCTCATTCTGGCTGCCAGTGTGGCCTTGGTAGCTGGACTCTTGGCCTGGTACTACATGTGAAGGACCTGTCATGTTGTTTGCATCCTGTCCCAAGTGACCTCTTCCATCCCCATCTCCACCTCTGCCCAAAACTACCACCTCAGGTGACTTTTTTAATGCTGGGTTTGAGAAAACAAGCAACCAATAAAAGCCAGACACTAGCACCTCTGCCTGCCAGCATCTTCTCTGCCAACCAGGTGCACACCAGGCAACGGCTGTCGCTCTGTTAACAGCCAGTGCCCTACTGCAGTTCAGTCATGGACTTCTCATCTGGCAGTGCTCCAGGACGTTTGCCATTTGGGAGGCCTGGGTACACTGTTTTCTTAGCAGTACTTGGAATAGTCATTGCCACGCTGGGAGTGAGCTGCCCACACACCCAGGTTTTGTGGAAAAGGGTCATGCCAGCTGATGGGTCAGTTTTCCAGGCCTTTTGGAGTAGAAGCTGTGTATTCCTGCCTCAAAGCCTACAGAGCTTATCCTGCATAACCAGGATCTCCCCAAGAAGTCTTGTTAGCCTGGTCTGTCTCCACTGACAGTACACCTGCCACAGCACTCTAAAAACAAACTCCACACACTCCCCTCCTTCCTGGGACAGTACAGAGTCCTCAGAAACAGTGGCATGTTGCATACCAATGGACATCCTCTTTGATGACACTCCTTGCCCACTTCCTAGCACCTTCTATTTCCTTGTATTCATGCTAAACACCATAAAAGATCCTTAACATCTGCTTGGACCTGTGATTTTTCTAACTCAAATTCTTTGAGGTTTCTTATTTCAAAAGCACATACTTAAATTTAAGCAATTCATGGTCTAAAATAGAAATGTGAAGTTAAATGTCTTTATTAATAGGAATCTATTCCTATAAAAGTCTTTGTGTGAAAAAAATGGTAGAACAGCAGGGAAACTCAAAAAGACTTGAGCTCACCACCTTCACAGTTCAGAAGATTGATTTTACCAAGAACTGAGTGCCGAGACTTCAGTGTGTCATCTTCAGATATAAGGTCTTAGTCCAGTAGTGCTGTCTTCTTTAAGGACAAAAGAGCAATAGCTATAGGTTAGGAGGTCACTAAGCTAGGACAGGGCTCCAATTTGCAGGCTCAGAAGCCTGGACATCTAATTATGCAACGATAGAAACCAATGCCCTGGCCCAGAACAGCTCGGTTCCCCCAGGGCAGGTCTATATATAATTCTGGTTTGGTGTAATTGGGTTCTTGAATGTGTTGTTTCCCAGGCCCAGGCTCCTGCCTGCCACTAGACTGACTACCTGTAGTCCCACCCTGTCTCTCAGAAAAGAAGGAAGCCAGGCAAGACAGCAGAGGCCCAGGGCAGGGGAGTGAAAGGGCCAATTTAATGAAACTACAAACTGGGACCAGGCCACAGTTCACAGTGACAGGAGGCCATGCAGTGTGTGAGACCAGAGAGGGACAGCAGCAGGATACAGCGTCCACATGGGCATATTCACAGACCATTCAAGAAATGGACAGGTTTGGGCTTACACCCTGGGCACGACTCATGTCCCTAGGATACTCCCACCACTTGTGACTTCTTTCCTGGTCTCCGGTGCCACAGCTGTTCCTACTGAGGAGCTCCAATATGGAAGCAAGTCAACTATGGCAAAAAGGCTGGCACTTACTCCAGAGACCAATGAACTAACAAGGAGGTGCTTCTGACCTGCCATGTCAGCAAACCACCAGGCAGAAGTTGCACCTACATAGCACAGAGACAGAAGTAGACAGGACAGGCTCATGGGCATTCATTCCTTCCGGCCCCAGAAAATAGAGGGGCTCATAGAGGTGTGGCCAGAAAGGAGATCTACATACTGACTGACTCAAAGAAGCTAGGTGAGGACAGGGGCAAGTTGTTCATTACCAGAGCTTTAAATAGCCCAGCATCCTCTCTGCCTTATACCAGGCAGCTCTTGGGTGTCTCCATACCTGAGAGTTCTGAGGTCCAGGGTTAGCAGTCTTCATTTCTTTCCCTATCTTGGTACCCGAGACAACAAACCCCACTTAAACCATAAGACCCTGTCTTGCTTGGGTCCACTTAACTTTAGATGACACCCTGACTTCATTCCAGCAGGTCAGGAACTGTGGTTCCAGGCACGATCCTCACTGTAGGCCCTAGTCTGGGGGGCCTGTTGATGCCTCTGGGTGCTTTTGGTCCCAGGAAGAATAAGGACCAGCCTGGACCGTCTATTTACACAGAAAGGAGAAATGAGGACCCCAGTAAGAGAGCCACTCTAGCTTATCTTCTGAATTGCAAATGTCCAAGCAACACACAGGATCAGTGCCACCCCCATGCCACCCACTGGCCCTTGGCCTTCAATCCAACAGAATTTTGCTGGAAGAGTCGGATGCTCAGGGAAGGGCAAGGTGAGGACAGGATTTCCAGGGTACAGTGGCAAAACTTCCAACCGTTAAGTGGGGTTTGGGGAGTAATAACCACTGAGCATGGGGAGCAAAGCACATGGGGCCAGACTGATAGGCGGGGGAGTCCAAGTCTGGCTCCGTTAGCACAAGCGCTTGTATGTGCAGATGTAGGCTTTGCAGCTGGGACATGTGTGCGTCACATCCTTGAAGTCATTGATGAGGCAGGGGATCAAGCAGCAGCCCAGGTCACACCTGAATTGAAGACAGAGACAGGCTGAGTCCTGAGGAGGCTCAGGCAGCATATAGAGCCCCAGCAGTACCAACCACTCACCAGTGCCCCACACCTACCCCATGAAGCAGCAGAAGAAACCCAGCACAAAGTTCATCAGGCCTATCTCGTAGGAGATCTTGGTGGTAATGGCCTGCTGGCAGTGAGGACACACTGTCTGCACTGGGGCGCCTTCAAAGATCTCTCCCTGCAGTACTGTCACCGTGGTGGCTGCCCCTGATGGGACCAATACTGTGGCTGTGTGGCCCCCGGGGCCAGGGTAGGACCCTGGTGGGTAGGGTCCTGGTGGATAATAGCCCATAGGTGGGTGAGGGCCTGGAGGAGGGTAGAAACCTGGAACAACACACAGAGAGGTCACTGAGCTGGGAAAACTCAGAACCTATGATCCCAACACTCAAAGCACAACCCACAGCTTTTTGCTGTCTTCCCCAAGAGGGCCAGAGTGTCGGCAGGAAGAAGCCTTGGCTCGAGGTGACTGTTATAATGACCCATTTGATCCCTACCACATTGAGACCAAGACAGACAGATGTGGCAGAAAGCTAGGAGCATAGCTCAACTCCACTTCCATGACTCTGGCCTGCCAAGACTGTTCTGCCTGCAAGGATGGGGCTTAAGAAAGAAGGAAAGTATCATTCCTCTCAAGCACATAAGGCTTCTTTTGCAAGTCAATGTTTGAAACACCAAAGACAACACAACCTAACCCCAGATACTGCAGGAACCACACACTTTGGGCCCAAGTGTAGTGCCAGTGAGCTACTGGGTCCAGGCCTCCACTGGGGGCTTCTGTCCTTAATAGGGAAATCACCCCTACACCCCTATCAAAGCTCCCACCATACCACATTCCTCAGCATGAACCACTGTGACCTTGCTCGATGGATGCTAAGTTCCTTCTAACTACCACTTTCAATGTATATGAAATGACTGATGACTTTCCATAATGAACTCACCTGCAGGCATGTAGGTGCCATCTGCATTCATGTGGGGGGGCACGAAGCCAGGCTGAGGCACTGGATGGCCAGGCGGCTCATAGGGCGGGGGGGCAATGTCAGCAGAGGGCAGTGGCATGCCTGGTGGTGGCTGCATCACAGCTGGAGAGGTTCGGCCTGGATAGAGATGGGCAGAAGGAAGATTTGCTCAGCTGATCTCCACACAAGCGGGACACAGGGGGGCCCTGAAGCAGGATTTGGAAAGCCTCAACTTCACTTAGAATTGAGAGCTGTGGCAATGACCCCAGAAAGCAGAGGTCAGGAAAGACCCTTAAGGGCCGATGACACGGTACTGGCCCAGCAGTCCCATTTATGGACCTTACACAGACCTCTACCAATGTCAGTTTAACATCCTTACCTGGGGTAGGTGGGGCTCCACTTTTTTCCTCCAGTAGTGGGGCTGTAGGACCTCCTGGATAAGGAGGGGGTGGCTCATTAGACATCTTTGCTGTTGATACTCCTGGATCTGGAGGAGAAACAAATTTAGCTCCTTGCTGTGTGACCATCCACCTTCAGAAGCCCATCAACCCGAGCACGGGTTTTCTCTGGCTCCTCAGTGATTCCCTGGCTCAAATTCAAGTGCCTGAGTCCTTCCACCATTCCTCTCCTCAAACGTGTGAGAAGGATCAGGTTGGTGGCCAGATCCAGCAGTGCCCGTGGGAGCATCAGCGACCACTGAGCTCCCTCTGACACTTGGGATACTCTACCTCTGCCAGGGACAACCCACCAGAGCTATCATCCTTTATACTGCTCCATGGTCATCCACATTTCTTTGGAAGCTGGAGGGAAAGGACAGAACTCTGATGACAAGGCCCAGCAATCCTGTCTGGGAATCTAACCCTGGCTACAGTTTCCCAACTCTTAACTGAGCCATGGAGGGGCAAACTTCTATCACAGGCTGCAACATGGTTTGGAAAGGGGTGATTTCTTACCCCAGATTTCTGGTGCACACAGAATGGAAACGGGTGACAGTAATTCAGCTGAGACAGATCTAGGAGGCTATTTCAGGGAAAGAGAGAAAGCAACACCTTTAACCATAGGCTTCCAGGTAAGCTGTTCCCCCATGCTTACTCACAGCTTAACCACTCCACTCCCCAGGCACAGCTGCTGAATCCTGTGTGCCCACCACTCTCCACCTACAGATCCAATTCCCATGCCTGATAGGAAGGAAAAGGAGTCAGCTGTGGGTTCGTGTCTGGCACTGGTTTGTCTCCAGTTTTGCTTGGGAGGTATGAAAAGGAAAGAGACAGTCAAAAGAAACAATGTTTTATTCCTTTCATCAAATGTTTGGAGCCTGCCATACTGCATTAGTGGAGAAGCAGACACACTCAGGTCTTGCCTTCACTCTATTTAAAATAAAAGATTTAGTCATTAGTAGCATTTTGAAGTGGGGCTGCCTTTTATTAACTGAAAAGCGGTAACAAATAGAAAAACTCCAGTACTATGGTATGTTCAGTAAAAACGGCATTTCTAGCAAAGCCTAGAGCCCTTACAGTAAGTCTAAACACAGAAGTACCAAGCCACTTCAATTTTTTCCCCCTTTGAAATAAGAGTCCCACTGTGTAGTCTAGTCTGGCCTCTAACTCTTTATCCTCCTGCCTAGCCTACCATGTGCTAGAATTATATAGGCACACACCAGGACAACTTGGCTTCCTAAGTTTAACAAATCAGGGGCAGAGGGATCAGATCCAAGCTTTGGGGTCAATTTTGTGGTGATTTGAATAGGAATGGTCCCCATAGACTAGTGTTTGAATGTCTGAAGAGAGTAGCAATTATAGGAAGTGTGGCCTTATTGGAGGAAGTGTGTCACTGTGGAGGCAGGCTTTGAGATCTCATATGTGCTCAAGCCATGTCCAGTTGTACAGTCCAGTTCCCAGATCAAGATGTGGAACTCTCAGCCCCTTCTCCAGCACCATGTCTGCCTGCACGCTGCCATGCTTCCCATCCTGACGATAATTAACTAAACCCCTAAAACTATAAGCCAGCCCCAATTAACTGTCCTAAGAGCTGTGGTCATGGTATCTCTTCACAGCAATAAAATCCTAAGACAAATTTTAATACAAGTTTGAGAAACTCCATTCATGATCAATATAGCCTAACACCCTTTGTGCCCTGTGCAGGAAGTTACTGCTCTGCCACACCCAACTACAGCTTCAGCCCATCTTTCCTTAGGCAGGCCCACATCTGAGGCTTCCAGAAACAGGTCCACTACTTCAGATTACAGGACTACCACTCTACAAAGCCACCCTCACATTTCACAGCTCCAACCTATAGATAATGCCATGAGCATTTCATTCAGCTGCTGTGAGTGCTGCTTATTCCAAGTAACGACCAGAAGGAGACCCGCAGTACAACCCTGCCTGGCTTCCCCTCACTCTGTAGGAAGCTCTGCCAGGGAGCTGCGTACTCTACCTCTGCTTGGCCACACTTACCCACCAGCCTGGGCTTGTTTCTCTGAAGAACTCCAGATGGGGATTTTCGCAGAAACAAGGATGGAACTGACATTCTGAGATGCCTACCATAACTTAGGAACACTACAGAGCCATGGAATCAAGCAAAATTGCTTTATTACCCCAACCCCTAACCCAGGCCACGTGGAATATGATTCAGCTACAAGGGGGCAAAAACAAATAAAACCCCCCAATCTGCAAAGCACCAGACCTCCATTTCCTGCCCCCCAGAGAAGAAAGGAGTGGCCTTGTGTCCAGTAAACAGAATGGACAGCAAGGAGATCTGGAGCCAGACACCTGGCCTCAAGTCCAGGACCTTAGCATGTCAGGAGTCCTTCCCTTCCTGTATGAGAAACCTCCTCCCTTCCCCAGGCCCGGGCACATCCCAATCTCTAGGACACCCATGGGGAGGAGGCTCTGCAGTTACACCTCGGTGACAGCCTAAAGCTCCATTACCATATTAAAAGCACCAAACATAATTAACAGTGGGAAAGCATTCTTACAAATAAATTACTCAGCAATTCAATGTAGTATAAATACCACACATTATAGAAACTAAAATGGCTAGGAAAAAGATCTGATGGGATCCTGTTGTACATGCAACTCATCATTCACCAAGACATTATGTAGCACATGGCTGTACCTGGAAAAGCACATGATTCCAAAATAGGACCCTGACGGCAGTACTGCCTGATATGGTAGCTAATCTTGTCAACCTGCACACTGGGAAACAAGAACCTCAACTGAAAAACTGCCTCTGTAAGACTGACCTTCAGTAAGTCTTCATTTCTAACTGATGTAGGAGTGGCCGCAATAACCTTGGGCAGTAGTAACCCTGTGAGTCTGGCAGCAGACCAGTAAGTAGTGCTTTTCGTTTTGTTTGTTTTTTTAAGGTTTCCCCTTGAACTCCTGTCCTGATGTCCCTTGGTGGTGATACACTATAACCTGTAAGCTGTAACTAAAGTAACCCCTTCCTCTCCAAGTTGCTTTTGGTTATGGTGTTTCACTACAACAAACTGCCAAAAAAATCACTGGAATGGAAAGTGAGAAAGAAATGGAGCATGGATTCTTGGTGCCAGGTTCAGTCGCTTTCCTGTGTCTCTTGCTTCCCAGAGAAGTTTCAAGTACGAGGCCTCAGGGGCCTGAGAGCTGCCTTCGGCATTCTGCTTGGCTCTCAACTATTCATTATGCAGTGCAGTTGACTTAAAGCCAAGGCAGAGAGCGCCTAGCAGCCTGTCTGCTGATACAGGACCCCGGAGTGGGGTGACAGCACAGCTGTAGGGGCTGAAGGCAAACTTAACTCTCTGGTTGAAACTGTCCTACACACTGCAACAGAGGGTAACCAACACACTCCCATGGTCTTTCTGTTTCCCAGAGTGCCGGTGAGCAGGCATTCTACCAAGTCCAGGAGGAGAAAGGGGAATTTTGCATCTTGAGACATATTGGGGCAATCAGCTGGGTCAGCTCTGTACACAAATTCTCACAGGACTGAAGACAAGTACTGAGGGGATGAGGCAAAAGGTGACAGAGAGGACAAGGCTCAGAGGGACTTTCTGACATGACTCTTTCCAGGTCTACAAGACCAATGGTTCTCCAAACTCTTGTTCTGTGGACTTTATACCAGATTATCAAGGACTTCAATTGGATTATCTTCCAATACAATATTAGAAAATATCTCTTACATACTTAATAAAGAATTTTAAAGTTAGTTTGACTGTGCAGTAGTAGTGCGAGCCTTTAATCCCAGCACTCAGTAGGCAAAGCCAGTTCCAGGACAGTAAATAAAAAGTAGTTCAAGGCTAAGGCTGTAGCTCAGGGAGAGCAATTTCCTTACATGTGCAAGGTCCTAGATTCAATCCCACCACCAAAAATAAATAAATAAATATTGAGCTTACAGTGGCAGATTAAGTTTCCAAAATTCCAATTAATACTCACCAACAGAACACAACTTAACAGTGGCAACACAGTGGCTCACCTGGGTTTTGTGGCAGGAAGACGGCTGTAAACGTGAAGTAAACTGAGCTACAGAGTAAGACACGGCCTCGAAAAATCCAAACCAGGGGTCAAAGAGATGGCCCAGCAGTGAGGAGCCCTTGTTCAGTTCTTAGCATCCACACAGTAGCTCACAACCACTCAGTTCTAGGGAATCTAGTGCCCTCCTCTGACATCCACAGGCACCAGGCATATATGTGATAAACCCTACCCAACCAGTGGCTGGTCAACCAGTGGGCCATGAAGATGGCTCTGTGAGTGAAAGTGTGCACCATGCAAGTCCTGGAGCCTGAGTTTGACCCTGGAACCCACAAAAAGTGAAGAACAGAGTTGTCCTTTACCTCCATGCAGTGCTGTGGCACACCCTCAACACAAAATAAAGCCAAGAAGTTACTAGCAACATACAAAGAAACAAAACAGTCCCCTACAGTATGGAATTACTTCCTTTGTATTCGACACAGTATTTCTGAATGTCTAAATCACCCGTTTGCTTCTGCTGGTAATTCTCTGGGGGAGTTGGGAAGCACAGAAGAGGGAACTTAGGACCTCAAATGCTTTATGTGTGCTTGGCCACTAACACCCCCAGAAATTGCATTAAAAAAGGAAAGTGTGCTGTGATGGTTTGCATGTGCTTGGCCCAGGCAGTGGCATTATTAGAAGGTGTGGCCTTTTGGAGGAGGTGTGTCCCTGTGGGGTGGGCTTGGAGGCCTCCTCCTATCTCCTCCTAGGATGCTGAGGCTGTTCCTGGCTTCCTTCAGGTGAAGATGTAGAACTCAGCTCCTCCTGCACCATGGCTGCCTGGATGCTGCGATGCTCCTGCCTTGATGATAATGGACTGAACCTCTGAACCTGTGAGCCAGCCCCAATTAAATAAAACTTTATAAAACTTACATTGGTCAAGGTATCTGTTCATAGCAATAAAAGCCTAACTAAGACATGCACTTATGTCTGTTTATCTGTTTGCTAATGTGTATTTATGGGTGGCTTTGGAGCCCAGAAGAAAATGTCAGCCTCTTGAGCTGTAGTTATAAGCATTTGTGAACCATTTGAGGTGGGTGTTGGGACCTGAACTCCAGTCTTTTGGTTGAGCAGCAAGTGTCTTAACTGCTGGGCCCTGACAGCTGCTCTCTGGGCACGAGAGGGAGCAGCAGCTGGAACTCCCAGACGGCCGTCAGTCCTGGTGTGGCTGTCAGGCTTGAGGTTTCCTTGTGTGCCTCACACCTTATCACACGCGATGTTCAAAAGCTGTGCACGCACACTAAGAATCGATAAAGCTGTGCTTGCCTTGGCAGCACATACACTAAAATCCAAACGACACAGAGATAGCACCCCCTGCGCACAGAGCCTGGTCAATTCAAGTGACTTCAGTAGCTTTTTTCTTTGTTACTGTGAAACTCTTTATTAGCTGTGTTTAGTTTAATAACCATTTTCTTGTGACAAAGCTTTGTGTAAAGTTAAAGGAAAAGGTTTTTACTATACTTTGTTGCTATTAAGTGTTTTACACTTTATGGTCTGTGCACATCTGCCATGGTATGTGTGGAGGTCCAAGACAACTCTCTATAGTCAGTTGTCTCAATCCAACTCTGCGTGAGCTCTGGAGCAGAGCTCAGGTCATCAGGTTTGCATGTTAAGTATCGTTACCCACAGAGCCATCTCACTGGCTTGCCATTAACTTTTAACTAATAAAAACATATCTTTGGCTAGGTGATGGTGGTGAATATTTTGATCCCAGCACTGGAGAGGCAAAGAAGGTGGTTCTCTGAGTTTGAGGCCAGCCCAGTCTAAAGAGAGTGTTCCAGGACAGCCAGAGCTACACAGAGAAACTCTTGTCTTGAAAAAACAAAACCAATCAAACAAACAAACAAACAAAAATCAAATCTATTTTTAAACATTAAAAAAGAATAAAGTTAATTTTTACTACCTTTCTTTATGTGTGCGCTGCTTTGTGTAGTGGTAAAGACTGGTGCAGGTCGATGCCCCTGCCTTGATCCAACTCAGGCTCCAGTACTTGCTTTCAACCTAGTTCTGAGGCATCTGTGCAAATACCAGTACAGTGCAAAGTCAAGGTCTAATCCCATCTTTGCTCTACTAATAGGATAGTCTGACCTCCGCCCTATACCTCAGGAAATCCTCCTTCCAGGCTGCAGAAGACACCACTGTACTAGAGAGATGACCCCACTAGACTGAATGCAGGGTCAATTCTCCACTGCCAAAGAGACCTAGAGTCTTCTGTTTCCCTAGGGAAATCAGAGCCTGTTGTTGTTCTACCTGAACTGCACCCCAGGGAGACACCTGCTGCTGTGCAAGCTTTTTAAATTAAACAAGCAGCTGGGACAAGGACTCTGCATCAACCTTACTAAATCCAGCTCCACCATTATCTGGCTCTGACATCAGAGCCTTGGTTAACTCATTTGCCTTCCTCTCAGAATGGAAGGAAGGTTACCAGAGGGTGTACGAAATGTCCTCTGCTGGACGCCAGGGGTTGGCCCACAAGAACACTGAATAAAAAGAACCAGTTACATGAGCCCGAGGTGGTGGTGTGGTCTTTACTCGGGAGGCAGAGGCAGGTGGATCTCCGAGGTCCAGGTCAGCCTGGACTACAAAACAAGTTTCTAACAACCAGGGCTCTGCACAGAGAAACCTGTAAACTGTGTTTCTCAACAAAGAAAAAAGTAAAAAGAAAAAAAAGAGCCTGTTACTTTACAGGAACCAATGCCTCTATCCTGGAGTTATCTGATCTCTGATCATGGTGCCTGTGGTCACCTGCAATGACCACATTCAGAGATAGTCAGATATTCAGACCCTAGTCTGAGCAGCTCACCCCTGTGGCATCCATTTCCAAAACAGCAGAGGTCATAGCCTCCGAGAAATCCTCAAGATTGCTCTCCTGTTAGACTGCCCTCTTAAGACACATGGGACTTGCCTACAGCTCCCCAAGTCAGCAACACTCCTGGGAAGGCACTGTACCCTGGATCCAGTGGCATGGGAGTGGGGTTCACATACTGCAGAGCTGCATTCCCAGGATCATTGACTGCCCCTTCACAGAGGTGGTCCCCTGTGGCATTCATGGATTAAAACACCAGCTGGCCTTTGACTGTCTCTGGAAGTAGGTCTTTGGCATCTGGCCCTGGGGCAGGACATTCAGCCTCACCTACAGTCTCCCATTTGCTGGACAGGGCAGAAGGTCATGCAATGTGATGGGTCATTACAACCCAAGTGTATCATTGGATCAGACTGGCTTCTGGGTAATGTCACATGGCTGCTCTATCCTGATTTCCCAAATAACCTAAAAGTATGTTTTAACACAGGCTTATATGGTGGCCATGTGTAGGAAGGCCATGTGGGGTGAGATCCAGATGGCTGGTGCTGCTCTTGGAACAACTAGTCACTGGGGCTAGTATCACAGCTGAGTCAGCCCTCATTCCAACAACTACTCAGTGGTCCCATTAAAAACAAAAGCCAGAAGAAGCAGTGTTTTGGGGTCTAGACCCAGCTCTATTCAAAGCCCAGAAGGAAGGCTTGGAGGAGACAAAGTCCAACAGGCAAAGGAAAGAAAGAGGAAACAGTGATGAAGGTGGCTGTGCTAGCTGCATAGGACAGCAGCCTTGAGGTTTGCAGGAGGACCCAGCTACAGGGACTACTGTTAAGCTCCAAGCCTCAGATTTCAAAACACCACAGGTCAGGGAAGATGGTCCCAGACCCTCCAAGGCACAGGCTTCTGAGATCTCAGTAGCAGAGCATTTGCTTAGCACCTGTCATGGTTTGAATAAGCTTGGCCCAGGGAGTGGCACTATTTGGAGGTGTGGCCTTATTGGAGTTAGGTGTGTCACTGTGGGCATGGGCTTTAAGACCCTAGTCCTAGCTGCCTGGTAACCAGTATTCTGCTAGTAGCCTTCAGATGAAGATGTAGAACTCTCAGCTCCTCTTGCACCATGCCTGCCTGGATGCTGCCATGCTCCTGCCTTGATGATAGCGGACTGAACCTCTGAACCTGTAAGCCAGCCCCAATTAAATGTTGTCTTTTTAAGAGTTGCCTTGGTCATAGTGTCTGCTCACAGTAGTAAACCCTATCTAACTAACACAGCATCCATGAAGCCAGAGGTTTAATTTCTTGTAGTGAAAACTCAGGAAAGCTGGAGCTACATAGTAAGATCCTGTCTCAAAAACAACAAGAGGTGGGGGTGGTGACAAAACCTCAGCTAGCAATGGAGCAGAGCCACCTTCCTTTCCTGCCTGTCAATGACACACTAAGAGCATAGGTATTCCGGGCACTCTACATCAGGATAATGGTTGGAGCCCTAGACAAATTCCTTAGTCTCTGACTTGTTTTGGAAAATGATGTTCTTGTGAGGCAGAACTGAACTCCACATGCTGGGCTTTACATAGGTAATAAGTAGTAGTTTTTCCAGAAGGTGCTTTTAATCGAATTACTATGCAAAGAAAAATCATCCACTCCTAATGAAATCAAGGCTGTGCTTATGTCACATTGAAAATAGCAGTGACAGATTGTAAAGAATGACAGCCCCATGAAGTAGGTGGCTCAGAGAGCTACTTGCACCCAAAGCCATCTTTCCTGTGTTCTTCCTTCCGTTATGAAATCAGTGGATTAGCTAATTCACTGACCATCTGCCTAAGCTCTGTCCTTAGTGCCTGGGCCATGGAGGCACTGACAGAAGTCAGCTCAGTCTAGACCACAGACCCTCTTCTCCTTCCTGCTGGCCGGGCTATAGGACGTGGTTACAGTAGTGCGGCAACCATGGAGAAATATACCGCTTATGAAGGATGGCCATGGAGACTCGATCACCTCTAACTATCCACTGATAGATAAACCTGTTTTTGTCAGCTCCTGGGAAACAACTTCCAATCATTAGAAAAGAACTAGCATTTTAAAAACCAGTGTTTTTAAAACTTGGGCCTAAAAGCATATGTCTTTTCAGGAAATGAACTATCAAAACACTTCTATTAAACTTTCCTAGGGGCTGGGGATTTAGCTCAGTGGTAGAGCGCTTACCTAGGAAGCGCAAGGCCCTGGGTTCGGTCCCCAGCTCCGAAAAAAAGAACCAAAAAAATAAAATAAAATAAATAAACTTTCCAAGTAAATGGCTTTGTCAGGGATAAATGCTTTTTGTTGTTTAAAAACAGACCCCAGCCATATCTCCCAATGGTATACAACTATGGAAGTATATCATCTATGCTGGCTGCAAACTTTCCAGTATGGCTGCTTTAAGGTTACTATGCGCTAAGCTCTGTCAATAGACTAATAAATTCAGTGATTACCCAGAATACACTTTGGTAGAATCACACCTTGTTTTGTTATTGGGACCATGTGAGTGGGTAGACTGTATGTATGTATGTATGTATGTATGTCTCCCCAAGGAAAGAAATGTTATCAACAGAAGCTATCATGGGCCTCTACATTGAAATCCTCTCTCAAAAAAAAATAAAATTAAAAAAAAAAAAAATAAGGGCACCAAAAGCAAAAAAGAAAGGGCACAAAAAACCAAAACAACAAAAACAAAAATGGCAGGGGATGTAGTTCAGTGTAGAACACTTGCCTAATATGAGCAGGGTCCTAATATCTCCAGCACTACATACAAAAAAGAGAGATAACTAGAGGCCCTGGAACGAGGCTGCAGGGGCTTCTGCTGCTGTTGTGTAGGGAACACTGATGGAACGTGTACCATGCTGGCATAGACACCCATCATGCGGACAGAAAGGAAAGGCTCAAAGTGAATGCAGGTACAGGGATGTCTCAGGCCACACCATCTTCCTCTCCACCAAGCTCTGCACAGATGTGTAGCTAAGTCAGGCACTTATTAGTGTGTAACCAGGCTAGGGCTCCTACAGCTGCCCAGAGACAATATGCTAGGCAAGAAACAAAGAGAAAGTAAGTTCAAGACCAACTGGTCTACATACATTCAGTTGAGGGAGGGACGGGGGGAGAGAGAGAGAGAGAGAGAGAGAGAGAGAGAGAGAGAGAGAGAAGAAGCCAAATTGAGATAAGACTAGTGGTTCCAACCTTACAAGTAGGTATGACTTCTAGGCCAAGGCGAGGACAATGACTGTGCACTGACATCCTAACGATTTCTCATCAGAGCTCCCAGCAAACTCCGTTCACTTCCTGTGACATCAAAGGAAGGGCCACAAGGAACAGGCTAATTCTACTTTTCTGGAGGAAAGTTGTGCTTTCAGGTATATTCCACTTTGAGGGCAGCAATTCCCTGTATGTATTGTCTTGATATTCAGCCAAAAGGATGGCTAACTCCAATACAGTTACAAAGTAACTGCATTCACACCTGAAAGGACACCTATTTTAACAAATATGGAAGATGGTATGGACTAGGACCTGAGCACAAGCAGTTAAGAATAGAGCAATCCTCCTTCAATGCAGTTCTGAATAGTGAGATCTTGAGAGGTTGGTACATAAACATAAATGCAGAAGCCTTTTACTTACCTGCAGATTCTAGTTTTTCTATGATGAGCACTAGCTCCTTCTTCAAAATGCTCAAAGGTCTTAAATATTATCATTTTTCAAACCAAAAAGGTGCCTCAGATGACGAGTGTTTCTGTCGAAACAGGGGCTTCTAAGAACTCTATCTCTCAGATGTCACAAACATCTCTTACTGCATCTTCCCGGGCTTTGTAGAATAACTCCCACCTCTCTTCTGGATCATAGCCCAGGGCTTTGGGCAGAATGTCAAGCTGGCTAGGCCTTGTACGGAGAGCCAGCAAACCACTTGATGGAGGAGAGCAAGCAAGCAAATCCCCAAGGGACACATGATATACTACAGGGTGATGAGGTTACTGGGCCTGAGGCAGGGGATGATTGGTTCTGAGCCAAGAACACAGCCTAGGCTGGTCCTGTGCCCTTGCCCTGCTCTCTGAGCTGTTTCTGTCCTCAGGAGCTTGTTTCTATACATTCTGCTGCTGGCATAGGACGTGAGAGAAGTCCACACAGGAGAGGAAATGAAGAGCTGCAGCTGCAGGCACAACCAGAGATAAACAAGTTGTCGGCACCTGTTCCAAGGCAGGCCATGGTGACTGAAAGCTAATTTTAGAAACACCACAAGCCTAAAGACCCATCTCTCAAGCCACCAAAATGGAACCGTAGCGGGGGAAAGTCCTGACATCTGCCTGCAGTGAACTGACACAAAATAGACAGATCTCTGAGTTACTTTCACCAGGCGCCTAGTGAGATTAAAATTGTTATTCTGACCAAGGAGCACACACAAGACCCTGATGTGTAGTCACGCCATGTAGTCACCACAGTCATAGCCACCAGGTGCAAGTTTTTTGCTTTTAAAATTTTTATTTTTTATGTGTATGTACTTGTGTGTCAGCTCTGGTGCCTGCAGAGGCCAGAGGTGGGCATCGAATCTCCTGAAAGGAATTACAGATGTTTTGATTCTAGAACTAAACCACCCCTGGGCTCCCTTCTCTCACACAGCTCACCCTCCAAACTTTCTCTCACAAAGATGAGGTGACGTCATCCTTAAGATACTGATCTCTCCTGTAACATCACTTCCTCTATTATTCTAGGGAAAGTTCTGCTTGGGGGAAGGGAAGCTGCAGAGATGTGTCACTGCTAATACTGGACACTATAGAAGTAACAGCAGTTACTAAAAGCAAAGAAAATACCACAGAACACAGCAGGCCTGAGTCAGACCTCATCAACCCTAAGTTGCTGTCAACTGCGTTTTCAAGAGCAATTTAAAAACAGAACCCTGTATGTTAGCATACACTCTGAGAAATGGTATTAAATTCTTTAAGTTCAAGGCCAGCTTGGTCCACTTTTCCAGACCAGCCAGAACTATACAGTAAGTCACAAGGCGTGACCCCAAAACCGGAGAGAAATGTGCCTGGTCCAGGGTGACAGTGGAATCTCATCACTGCTGCCCTGTGGATCCATGCACTGATGTCAGCAGAGGCACCCGGAAAGAAACAAAACACAGGGAATCAACGTCGACGGAGTGGAAGGCAACTGGCGCCTTACATGCACTCTACCACACGGCAGAAGTCGAACCAAACCCCTATAGTTGAGGCACACATGGGACCCTGCAATGTTCACTCATGTCAGCTGGTGCGATGGCTCTGGATTTGGGAAATGGGAAGGTGGTCATGTTTGGAGTCGTCACTGGCATGGGTACAGTTCTCTCTGACTCAGGTCTCTCACCTTTCTGGCTAGAAAAGCAGAAGAGATAACTGAAGCTGAAGTCTCAGCTAACATTCGTTTGGGTGTCAAGCACTTGTTAAGCAGGAGCCATGTGAACTACTGGAGAAAATGGAAGCAACAGGTTGGGGAGTGGGCTCGGGAGTGATGTAGCTATTTTGGCTACAAGAGCAGAGCCAGGACTCAGCTGTCCTGACAAACACTCTCACAACGTTGCAGCTTTCTAGCTCTCTGCTCACACTGTCCAAAATGTTCAAAGGACACTGGTTGCCCAGGATGGTGGTCCAAGTGTATAAGTATTTGGAAGGTAGAGGCAGGAGGATCAGAAGTTCGAGGCCAGTCTCAACTACATAGAACATCTGAGAATGTCCTGGGCTGTGTAAGACCCTGCCTCAAAAACTGTAACACAACAGCAAACATCTGAGTGGGTGGGATCCTAACCCCAACAAAGAGCTTCACCAGTGAAATCTCATCCTCTGCACTCAAGTTTACCTGGACCTCATGGTGCCATGAACAAAAGGCTGAAGTCTCACTGCCTTGCACTGGTTTTTCCTATGAAAGCAGGGCTGGGAAGAAAATGGGAAACAAAATGAAATGTGTCGTTGGGCTGCAGTCTCTCCACATTTCTCAAAGCTCACAGGCCATTCAAGGACCTTAAAGGGCAGTGTGACCTCATGAAGTCTTTGCTCTACTAGCTGATTTTAGAACTAATCCAATGACTGGGCAACTGAGGATTCAACTCTCCATTCAAAACTGTATTTTGAGAGAAGAATGCATATACCATGGTTCTGTGCCTTCAGAGTTGATAAGCTCAACATGAAAACAAGTGAAACGCAGGCAGTACCTGATTCTATTCAGCCAATACATACTGTCTGCTGTGTCAGACACTTTCCTAGGCGATCTGGGTAGGAGACATTTTCCTTAACAGACTGGGGAGAGGGAACTATGAACAGAGGGGTACGTGATAGAGGAATAAGAATTAGGGAAGGAGTCCTACAGAGCTTAATTCTACACAGCAAAGGCTTCACTGAATACGGAGCATTTCAGCACAGGCAAAGGTGAATTACATATAGCGTGGGAAGAAGGTCCGGGCAAAATGTTACATGCAAAGGTCCCCAGAGCAGGTGGGAGAGGGGACTTGGGGAGCTCCCACACTGAGGGCAGGGAGGCAGTTGGAACGGCAGGTGGGATAAGTTAGGAAGTGGGAGGGGTTAGTTTGTCCCAGTCTCCCTTCGCACTGTGTGCTGTACCATTATCAAATAGGTGGCTACCAGAGGGGAGGGCTGCCTCTGGTACAGTTCCTTTTTGGACAGGTTGAAGCCAGAGAAACAGGTCAAAATGTGGCTAATAGGTAAGCCATGCATATATGGAAGCCGAGTTGATTACGCCAAGGGTCAGAACTAAGGTTGGGTCCTTAAAGGACACACAACACCTGCCTGGGAAATCTGAGAGCTGAGAAGTGATCATTTGAGTTCTTCCCTGAACAGAGCAGGGTTCTTCAGGTCTGAACGTGGGCCAGTTATATCAGTGAACCCAACATTAGCCACGTTTCTTGGTCTAAGTGAGTACTTATGCAAGAGCCAAGACCCCTTGACTCCTTAATTCAGACACTCACTGCACGCAAGAGTAATGACTCAATTCACAGTCCCAATACTCAGAGAACTGTAGACCCACAAGGGGACCTGAGCTAGAACTTACAGAACAGGCAAGAAAAGCAGACGGCTCTAACCACAAGGAGGTCTGTGAGCCAGGGGCCTGCAGGACAGTCCTAGAGCCAGGGCATTAGTTACTCCCAGCAGAGGATCAAACACCGTGCTCAAGAGCCCAGACTGGTACTTGGGGACAGTCTCTACAGTTCATAAAATATGTATACTACAGCATGGCTGACACTCCTCGGCAGAATTCCCCATCTAGAAAGTTTATTTCTATTTGCCACCCCAGTCTCCAAACCAGATGGGTGAAAGGGGTTCCAACGTTGTTTTCTTCTTCAAAATTACAATTTACTTATTTATGTAATATCGGTGGGCTCATGTGCCGTGGTATGTATGCGTTGGAAGTCAGAGGACAACCTAAGGCAGTTTGTTTCTTTTTGCTACATGTGTTCTGGGGATTAAACTCTAAAGTCAAATGCCTTTACCTGCTGCTGGTCATCTTCTCAGCTGACTTTTTTTTTTTTTAATGTGTGTGGGATTTTGCCTACACGTATGTCTGTATGTCATTCAGTGTCTGAGGAGGCAAGAAGAGGTATAGGATGCCATGGAACTGGATTTGCCATAGGTGTTGGGAATTGTACACATGTTCTATGGAAGAGCAGCCAGTGCTCTTAACTACAGAGCCATTTCTCCAACTCTTGACAATTTAAAACATTTCCTTTAAACCTTGACTAGTACTTCTAATTCTGTTAACAAACAAAACAAAACAAAACACAAACAAAAATAAACTCCTAACTCATCTGATGGCCAAGGTTTGAGAGAAAAGGTAGGATCATTCCTATGTCCCAAACCTCCTTCAGTCCACTCAGCTCCTCCTACTGTACTTTTCATGGCTCTGACCCATCTATCTGATCTACCTGCTGAATAAATGAGTCATGAGATTTGGAATTAACCTCCCTGGATGCCCTACACTAGTCCTAACCCAAATGCCCATTACCCTCAGCTCCAGAGGCAGAGCACAGCCACATCTGAGGTAGATGTCACTGTCTTCTTTCTGAAGGTGCCTTTATTTATGGCCAATATTCAAAACAAGAAAGAATGCCACTTTCTGAATCATAGTCAGCTCCAAGGAGAAATAATCACAGTGAGGCCAGGACAGCTCCCACTTCTGGGATCCGCCTTCACTTTAACCCGTTATTTTAGGATGTGAAGGCCTGCTTTGTTATTTAGAAACTCTTGCTGCTTCCTCTGCTAGAAGGGCTATACCTAGGTTACCTCCTCGAGCAGTGGTTCTCAACCTCCCTAAAGCTGTGACCTTTAATGTAGTACACCTCCTGTGTGGTGACTCCCCCTAAACCGTAAAATGATTTTCATTGCTACTTCATTAGTAATTTTGCAACTTTTAGAAATCAAAGTGTAGGGGTTGGGGATTTAGCTCAGTGGTAGAGCGCTTGCCTAGCAAGCACAAGGCCCTGGGTTCAATCCTCAGCTCTGAAAAAAAAAAAAAAAATCAAAGTGTAAATATCTGTGTTTTCCAATGGTCTTACATGACCCCTGTGAAAGGCTCGCTTAATACCCAGAGAATCAGAACCACTGTCTTAGGCAGATACAGATGTCAAGTGACAATCAGCCAAGAAGCAACAATAAATGCACAAAGGACACTATGTCCTGTCCCATTCCCCCAACTCTTAATATCACTGAACCATAATACTCATCAAGTAGTATAGAACTCTTCTCAAACACCACCCAAACAGCCCTGCTGTCTTACTTCCTATGTTCACTGCATTTTTTTCTGAATCCCAGGCATAACACACAATTGGATCTGAATTTAGACTAAATTAACATTTATTGATTATGTGGTTTCTCAGGCACATTCAGAGGTTTAGTTGAACTGGACACCTTGTAGTTAAGAACTGACAAGCAGCTGAAGTGCGTGTCTTCAATCCCAGCACTCAGGAGGCAGAGGCAGGTGAATCTCGGAGTTGGAGGCCAGCTTGGTCTATAGAGCTAGTTCCAGGACAGCCAGGGCTACACAGAGAATCTCAAAACAGAAAAGGAGGAGGAGGAGGAGGAGGAGGAAGAAGAGGAAGAAGAGGAAGAGGAAAGAAACAAACAACTGACAAGATAGGCCACCCAGTGGACAGACCTGTAAGGGATTCTCAGCACTCACACATCAAAAGCATGGTGACAAGAAATATTATCTGTAAAGAAAATGCACTACAGCTGCTTTCAAGGGAAGAATAACAGTGTTTTTAGAAACCAACAACCCCCCCCCGCCGCCCATCTTTTTGGGTTCAAGCAACCAATCCTTCCACCTCGCCCTTCAGAGTGGCTGAGAATGCAAGGGTGCACCACCAGGCTACTTTTCTACGACTTCTTTGTGTTATGCAGTTTCATGTTCTTTGTCTATCATGAAGGATTAAGAATCTTTTCAGCACTCAGAGCAGACACAGGTCTTCATCTGGTCTGGGTGCTGTTCTGTGCATAAACGGAGCACACGAGGTTCTGGGAAAAGAATCATAAAGCTTCAGAGTTACAAAGAGGACCCTTCAGGGTAGTCTGCGAACACCTGTCCCAGGATCCTACTATCACCAGCGGAGTCTGATGACTCGAGGCATCAGGTAGGCCCAAGGGGCCACAGGCTCAGAACTGTGCAGTTCTGGGAGGGGAGGGGGCTGTAAGGCAGGCTGAGGGTAGAGAGCTGTCACCTCCGTAGTGGGATACTACTCTGCAGCCTTTCCTACAAGACAGAGTGCCTCCCAGAAATGGGTCCACTTCTATTTTGTACAATCTACTTCTAAGTTCTCTCACAGGACAAGAAACCTCCCATCCATGCTTCCACCCCCCACCCCAAAAGACCAAGAACTCTGGAGAACTCCACACAGGCTGACCACTCACTAGAACATCTTTCACTTACAAGACCTTAACATAAATGACAAAACTTTTACTGCCTCGTCTCCCAAGCTCATGCTCTTTACATTTTCCCCCTCCAAGTAGAGTTTCTGAAAGCAGAGAGTTTTACAGAGCCTGTCTCGTCTCCCTTTCAAATGAAGGGAGTGTGTGACAGTCTGGTGTTCATAGCTATGGAGCCAAGTACAGAGAGGCCTGTGGGACTCAAAGCTGTAACTGTGAGGTCACCAACTGTGCACTTCAGCTTAGAAAACATCCACGGCACCAGCAGGCTCAAACTGGGCAAGCTTGGAACGTGCAAAAGAGCCAAGAAGACAAGGCCAAGGGCTGGATAAGCAGACAACTCACTTTAATTATTGCCAGCATAATCTGCTGGGACAACAGGCCTCTGGGACACATTCCATTTTCTCTCTCTCAAAACAGTTTTGTTCCCTGAAGTATTCTTTATGCATTCTTTCTTCTGGTCAGCTAACTTAAGTCTTCTTAATATCCATGGTCCTTCCTGGTTCTAGAAACACATCCTATAGGAAAACCCTCCAAATCCCTTTGGATCTTCAGGGCTGGGAGGCAAACTGACTTTCAAATAGGCAAGGTTAAAAAGAAAAATCAATAAGCAACAAAAATTTCTAAGCCTGGTTAATAATATGCAAGCTTTACTAGGAATGGAAAGATACTACTATCTGCAGTGTACTTTGGCATGCATGAAAATAAAACTGATGGATAGGTACAGAGTTAAAGGGCAATATTAAATGTACATTCTAGGTGATAGTCCATGGATGTGTACCGTGAGATTCAACGGTTTTCGTATGCTTTGAATTTTTCCTAATTAAACGTCAGGGAAGTGGAGGTCTTTGAGACAGTGAAGGACTGAAAATATTTTTCTTCATAGGAGCAGAGAGCAAGAAGAACAGACATGCTCACCTCTTTCTTCCCACCAACAAGAAGCTAAGTACCAGACAGAGCAGTTCTATTTGCCCAGATAATGCTGTTCGGAGTACACTACAAAATTGATATAAAAAGTACTGAATGCCCTCTCCCCAGAGCCCCTGATCCTTACTCCTGAGACAAAGGTTCTCAGTCCCAGGTATGCATTTGTATTTCTGGAGGGCTTGCTAAATGCAGATTTCTAGGCCTTACCCTGTAAACACTCAATCAGATGCTGGGGGATGGAGAAAGTCCAGGTCTCTCTGGTGTAGGGGATTCTACCCAGTTCACTCCATCTTCCTTGACACCTGTTGAGAGGCCCCTGGAGACCCACCTCCTCCAAGGTCCTGGATGGCTTGGGGCTTTGCCAGCCCGTCGCCTTCCTAACGTCCTGCCGGAGCGCCACGTAAAGCCAAGTCCAGATCTGCAAACTGGCGGGGAAAGGAGGACGACGGCCTCCTCCAAGACCGCCAAGGTCACCCGTGGGTCTCTGAGGCTTGCCTCAGGGATCCTCCGGGACCGACTGCTGTTCCTCTATACCCAGAGGAGAAATGGCACACACAGCCTTCCCTTACAGAAATACAGAAAGTCGAGATAGTCACCCGAGTGGGCTGGACCTTCTCTGGCTGATATCCCCTGTCTGCAGGCCCAGTCGCTCGGGCCCTGAAATGCTATCCCTCGCAGCCTCGCAGTCTCACAGCCCCGCAGCTGCAGCCACACCGAAATCAACTGCCCTGATTCTGCGTAGCGTTTCAGAGGGAATGGACTCCACCACGCCAACCTAGCCCCGTTTACCTCGGAATCCAGGAGCCTGAGGCCAGGGGGTCAGAAATCTGAAAGGGTCCAGCCCGGTGCTCAGACGAGCCCCTCTACCAGAGGGCTCGCAGCACTCACCGCCCCCGCACGGAGAGGACCCTGGAATTTGTAGTCCTTTTGCGCACCGCAGCATTCCCTGAGGCGGGGGGCCTACAACTCCCGGCACCCACCGCGCGGCGGCGGGGTGAGGGCGGGGCTCCGTTCTAGGTCACGCGGGCCGAGGGTTTCAAAGCCCAGCCCCCGCCTCGGAGTGAAAGAGGGGTCCCACCGGAAGCCGCCTGGAAGACTCAGAGGTGACTCACCGTCAGTTCGGCCCTTCACCGGCCGAGCGCTGCTGCAGGAACGGCTGCCTCAGCCCGTAGCTGTCAAGAGGAAACGGGAAGGCTTTGGAGAAAGGCCCAAGCTCCTGGCCTCACGGCTTAGGGCGGAGCTTCGCGCCTCACATAACGAGCTTGGGTGACGTCAGCCGAGGCGCGTTGCGGGTGTGAGGCGTGCAAGTAGGAGTACCCCAGGCCTTTCTGCTGGGGGAAAGGCTGAAAAGTAGGAGCATGGCAGTGCTTGCGCTCCCTCAGGCCCGCCAGCCATGTGTAGAGGGAGAGTTACCGCCCTTGCGTGCACGAAGCCGGGAACCACACCAGCTGTCCCTGCCATCACACAGCTTCCACTCTGACAGACGATAAATAAGCCACAAAATGCCCAGCACCTCAAAGGAAAGCAGTGGTGTCCAACAGAATTATAGGGTTGCCTCTGGGCAGGGAAGGTAGGAAAGGCAATGGTGGGGTGAGGTGTGAAGTAAAGAGTCTGTTGTAGAAGAACTGAAAGACACTTTGGCCAGCAAGGTGAAGACTCTGGAAACACAGGCTAGATCCAAGTCACCAAGGTCATCAATGAAGTTTGGATCATTACATGTGGAAACTAAAGCTCTCTTTCATTTGTTTGTGTAATAATCACTCATGGAGGTCAAAGGGCAACTTTCAGGAGTCAGGTGTCCTTCCAGCGTGTAGGTTTTGGCTCTCAAATGCAGGTCTTTCAGGCTTGGCAGACAAACACCCATGAGCCATCTCATGGACCCTTTTGTATGTTTAAACAGGGTCTCCCTCTAAGCCCAGGAGGGCCTTACATTCAGACTCATGACCTTCCTCCTACCTCAGCTTGCCAAGTGCTGGGATTACAGGCAGGGAGACATCACATTTTGAGGAGTTCTAAGGATTAGAATTACAATTGAGCTTCGTTAGTGTCTTATGGTCTTATTGCTGTGAACAGACACCATGACCAGTTTTATAAAAGACAGCATTTAATTGGGGCTGGCTCACCCGTTCAGAGGTTCAATACATTATCATCAAGGCAGGAGCATGGCAGTATCACAGCATCCAGGCAGGCATGGTGCAGGATCTGCTGCATCTTCACCTGAAGGAAGCCAGGAACAGACTGAGCATCCCCAGGCAGCTAGGAAGAGGGTCTCCAAGCCCACCCCCCCACAGTGACACACTTCCTCCGACAAGGCCATACCTTCCAATAGTGCCACTCCCTAGGCCATGCATATGCAAACCATCACATTCCACTCCCTGGCCTCCATTGGCTTGTTTAAACACATGAGACTATGGGGGCCATACCTAAACACAGCATAATTAAAATGTACATTTAGTTCAACTTCCAAAGTCCCCATAGTCTATAGCAGTATCAACAATGTTAAAAGTCCAAAGTTCAAAGTCTCTTCTGAGATCCATCTAATCACTAAACTGTAATCTCCGAATTAAGACAGGCAGCCAGCTGGACAAACTTCAAACTCTGCTGTCTCCATGTCTGATGTCAATGGGGTCTTCAGATCTTCAACTTCTTTTTCATCTTCGTTGACTGCAACCAACTTTTTTCCTGAGTTGGTTCCACTCCCTGTTAGCAGCTTTCCTCAGTAGATAGCCTATAGCTCTAACATCTCAAACACCTTTGAGTCTCAAACGGTTTCAATGTAACAGCTTGTTTCAATGTCTTGGATCCACACATGATCCTCCAAAGGGCTGGCTTCACTTTTCTAGCTCTGCCCTCTGTAGGACTCAGGTTGATCCACTCCACTGCCTTAGCTGTCCTTGGTGATCATCCTATGGTACTAGCATCTCCAATACACTGGGCTCTTTGTTGTAACTAGACTTCACCAATAGCCTCTCACAGGCTCTCTTCATGGTGCCAGGCCTCAACTCCTTTGCATGACTCCTTCAGTCCTGGGCCGTCAATTGCAACTGAGGCTGCACTTTCACCAATGGTCTTCCACGGCCTCTCACAGTGCCCAGTCTCAGCTGCTCTTCATGACCCCTTCATGCCTTCAAAACCAGTACCACCTGGGTGACTCTTACACATTACCAAGTACAGCTGCAGCAAGAGGTACAACCTTGGTTATCTCTGGAACACAGCTTCTTTGTGCACACAGAAAAACACTTCCCAGAAGATTTCACCTCAGTGATGCTAATATCTTCCTTAGTTCCAGCTAACCAGTATCAATTGTCCCAGTAGTCTCCTCCTCCTCTTAGATTATAAAGCCAGAGACACATGGCTGAAACTGAGTTCTGCTGCTTGCAGGAGCTGGAATATGGAATATGGAATATTGCTGTGAACAGACACCATGACCAATGTAAGTCTTATAAAGGACAGCATTTAATTGGGGCTGGCTTACAGGTTCAGAGGTTCAGTCCATTATCATCAAGGCAGGAGCATGACTGCATCATAGCATCCAGGCAGGAATGGTGCAGGAGGAGCTGAGTTCTACATCTTCACCTGAAGGAAGCCAGGAACAGACTGAGCATCCCCAGGCAGCTAGGAGGAGGGTCTCCAAGCCCACCCCACAGTGACACACTTCCTTCAATAAGGTCACACCTTCTAATAGTGCCACTCCCTGGGCCAAGCACATGCAAACCATCACAGTTAGTCTCAGGCTTTGTATTGCAAATTTCACCTGGTCAGTAAATATTTCTTTTCCAAAATCAATACTTGTATTTTGTCATTTATTCATGGACATATGGATCCTGTTAGCTGAGTTAATTAAGAACAACCTGTTACAAAAATATTTTATTGCATGTATAGTTTTTTTAAAGTTGAAGTGCTGTCTAGTGTTTCTGAGTAGAACTAGATTTGATGTCTTTTGGGTGAATTATACCCATTAGTGATTAACTTGGAATCAACAGTAATCATCAGCATCACATTAAAAAAGGAAATAAAAGCACTTCCCCTTTGAGTCCTTTAATCAAGAACAAGCTCAGGGGTTTTGTATGTTTGTTTTTTCATTTATTTCATGTATGAGTGCTCTATCTGCATGTACACCTGCATGCCAGAAGAGGGCATCAGATCCCATTACAGATGGTTGTGAGCCACCATGTGGTTGCTGGGATTTGAACTCAGGACCTCTAGAAGAGCAGCCAGTGCTCTTAACTCCTGAACCATCTCTCCAGCTTCACAAGTTCAGGTTTTAATTCTGTACTTTATGCTTCTTGTGTCTTCCGTCCTCTGCTGTCTGAATCTGGGACTGCTTGAAGGCTGTCTTGTGAAGGTTTGTTTCTGGGTCTCTGATTCTGTGTCTGTGTGTCTCCAGGTCTGTTGTATGAGCTGTGATTGTCTGTACCTAACAAAGGGTACTCTGTCTTTATCTAATAGTACAGAAGCTATCACATGGGGTACAGTTACAGAAAACAGTTTTAGAAGGAACTAAGTCACTGGGTCCTATTGATCCCAACCGACACAGATAACAAACACCATTGTCCATCAACCATTATCTTGGATGCTTTCAAACTTCGTTGTAAGTTTTAAGAAGTTTCTTTTAACCTCTGTATTTGCTGCTTTCAGCAAACGACGCGCAAACATTATCTGGGTAGGAGGCATGGAAGTATACACAATCTAAGATCATAGCTATGAATTAGTTTAGGTTGTAATGTTGATTATTTGGGAAACTCGAGGCCAGTTAAGGATTATTACACTGTCCTCTTAAAGACAGTTCAAACAATCAGTTTGAGTTCACAGTAGGATAGCCACCTTAAGCTAAAGTTTTAATTAAGGTATTAACTTTGGCCGTGAGGTCCAGCAAAAGTTCCAGACTCTAGAGTATAAGAGATATTTTCAGATTATTATTGCATTGCCACAGTGCCTGAGAAAATGTATTAGATGAGTTTTGTGTAGGCTTGGCTTTAAGTTTAATTAAACAGAACCAGGAGTATATGTTAAATAAAGTGTCTTTAAACATAAACACCGAAAAAAATTTTTCCACAAAAAAACAAGGTTTGTATAATGATTAGTTAGTTTATCAAGAAGAAAGATGTTGTAGCCAGAACTAATTATTTGTAGTAATTTGATAGACTGTAGCTACCTCAAATTCTGACTAGGATTTGACTGCTATTTCATGGGCTCATTCTGACTAACATGTAAAGACTGATTTAGACAAAGACTAGCATTTAGGAAGCTGGAATACACGTAATGCAATTTAAAAATTTCTACTAACCAGGGTTGGGGATTTAGCTCAGTGGTAGAGCACTTGCCTAGCAAGCGCAAGGCCCTGGGTTCGGTCCCCAGCTCCGAAAAAAAGAAAAAAAAATGTCTACCAACCATCTTTTACTAACCCCAGCATTACAGGCGATAGAAAGACAGCTCAGCAGTTCAGGAAGATATAGTGCCCTTGCAGAGGAAACAAGTTCAATTTCAAGCTCAATTACCTGCTTGTAACCCAGCTCCAGGGGATTAACACCTCTGACCCCCACAGGTCCCCGTACTCACATGCTCGTACCCTACATAAATTAAAAGTAATTAAAAAATAGCAGCTTAATGAGATGGACTACTGGGTAAAAGTACTTGCTACCAATGCTGACAACCTGAGTTCAATCCTCCACACTCACAGAGTGGAGAGGGAGAAATGACTGCCCAGCTGTTGTCCGACCTCTACAGGAGCTCTATGCTAAGGCACTCCTGCCTCCACACACAAGAACATAAGTCACAACTTTAAAAACATACAATTCTTTTCAACTCCCCAAGCATTAAAAAGCTGGGCGTAGCTGGGCAGTGGTGCCGCACATCTTTAGTGCTCAGGGGGCAGAGGCAGCCAAGGCTTTGAGTTCAAAGCTAACCTGGTTTACAGAGAGACTTCCAGGACAGCCAGGGCTACACAGAGAAACTCTGTCTTGAAAAAAAAAAAACCATTAAAACAACAACAAAAACCCAAAAACCTGGGTGCTTCATCTGGGCCTGGTGGCACATACCTTTAATTTCAGTACTCATGAGGCAGAGGCAGGTGGATCTCTGGGTTCAAGGCCAGCCTGGTCTACAGAGGGAGTAATACAGCCTAGACTACATAGTCATACTGGATCCCCAGAAACCTAGATCTCAGTATCCCTAGGATTACACACACACACACACACACACACACACACACACACACACACACACACACACACATTTTAATTAAAAGAATTAGCATAAAAAGAGACAAATTGAATACTCTGCTATATTTAATCAATATAAAAATATCAATGAAACATTTTACTTTTCTTCACAGTCTCTTTGAAATCTACCCTGTATTTTATTCTTACAACACGTCCAAATTTAGATCTGCTACATTCAGGAGCTCCACATGTGGTTTGCGGCTGCTCTATTGGTTAACACTGACCTAGAACATTTATTCCTTCACTCATTCAACCAAGCAAGGTCTCACAGCCCTGGAAATACACAAAATGGCGTAAGGCCAAGCTCTGTTCTCAAAGTACACGCTGTCCAGCTGGAAAGTCTGGTATAGCAGCTTATTTTGAAAATGACAAAGTACTTGGAGACAGCTAGGTATGGTGGTGTCTAGAATCCCAGGGCTCAGGAGGCTGAGGCGGGATTGGATTGCCATGCACTTGACATCAGCGTGTGCTGCATAACAAAACCTGTTTCTCTCTCTCTCTCTCTCTCTCTCTCTCTCTCTCTCTCTCTCTCTCTCCTCCCTCCCCTCCCCCCCTCTCTTTTCTTGGGTTTTTCAAGACAGGGTTTCTCTCTGTAGCCCTGGCTATCCTGGTACCCACTCTGTAGACCAGGCTAGCCTCAGACTCAGAGTTGCTTCTGCCTCTGCCTGCCAAATGCTGAAATTAAAGGTATACACCATCACCACCTGGTGCAAAACCCTGTTTTAAAACAAAGCAAACAAGGGACTAAGGAAAAGGTGCTTGCTGCACAAGCGTGAGAACTTGCCAAGCTTCCCATAGGCCCTGTGTACTTTTAATCCCAGTTTGGAGGAGGCAGACTCAGGTAAATCCCTTAGACTTGTGAGCCCCAGCCTTGCATAATCTGCAAACCTTGGCCCATGAAAGATCCTGTTTCATAAAACTAGGTGGAAACTTCTGAGGAATGACACTGAATATTGACCTCTGGCCTTCACACACATGTGCATACATATACAAATACAAACACATATATAGACATACGCTAAAACAAACAGGACTCGGAGGGTATCTCGGTTGGTAAAGTCTTGCCTTACAAGCATCTGGGCTTGTGTTCAGCCACCACAACCCACGAAAGAAGCCTGGTGTTGTGACCCATGCTTTAATCCCAGTGCTGAGGAAGTGGAGACAGAACTTTCTGGCCAGCCAGGCGAGCCTACTTGGCAAGATGCAGGCCAATGAGAGACTCTGTCTCAGGAAACAAGATAGATGGCTCCTAAAATACCCAAAGTTGTCCTCTAACCTCCACACCTACATACAATAACATGTACCCACATACACCTGCCTGTGTGCCCACACATACATCCCACCATCAACTGAAATAGAAACTTAAGGGTTCTTTAGAAAGTCGGTTAGGGGTTGGGGATTTGGCTCAGTGGTAGAGCGCTTGCCTAGGAAGCGCAAGGCCCTGGGTTCGATTCCCCAGCCCCGAAAAAAAGAAAAAAAAAAAAAGAAAAGAAAGAATTTATTAAAGTTGGGGATTTAGCTCAGTGGTTAGAGCGCTTGCCTAGCGAGCGCAAGGCCCTGGGTTCAGTCCTCAGCTCCGGGAAAAAAAAAAAAAAACTTAAGCAAAGAAAGTCGGTTAGATGGTGTTTTGCTGGGGCAAACAAGTAAAGAAGTATTTCACTAAAACAGACACAGGAGAGAGGATGTTCGTTGTGACTTCCAAGGACTCGGGCTGATTGTATGCGCAAGACCCATGGTGAGGTAAAACACATGCTAAGGCTAGACCTGTGCTAAGGCAGGACACTTACTGAGGTAGGGGCACTGCTGAGGCAAGGCCCATGGAGGACACGTGATACTTAGAGTGTATAAATAAACCTCAATGGAATGATGGAGACAGAGCTTGGCTTGCTGGTACAGCTAGCTGTACAACGCTTGTGGGTCTCTTGTCTTCACTGATTTCACTTCCCTGAAAGAGACACAGCTGAAAACTTCTCCTGGTGTTCTGTTGGTCCCTCCTACTGACTCGAGCCAAGGCTGAAGTGGAAACTTAAGGGTTCTTTGGAAAGTCGATTGGACAATGTTTTGGGCAAACACATGAGGGAACATTTCGTTAAAGTGGACACAAGTGTGAAAGGCAGTAGCATGAAGGAATGTTTAGCTGAAGCAGACACAGGAGGCAGGATGTTCTGCTAAAACAAGCACATGAAAGGTGTCTGCGAGTGGATTGAGCGGCCGCTGCCTGCTGACCTGTGACTGAACTGCTGATTTCCCGACAACACAGATGGGAGTTGCTTCTCTAAGTCCTCTTCCCGGTGTTCATGAGTCTTCCCCTGTTCCTTGTAAGTAACCCCTTATCCATACTCCCACTAGTAACCCATTTAAAAACTTCTTGGACCCTGAAGAGAACATTTGTGGTTAAGAGCACTGGTTCCTTGTTGAAGTTTTGTCTATTGTAATGCTAAGTGTGGCCCCCAAAACCTGGAATCTGCATGTAGTCCCTGTGACCCTACCCTGAGTTATTTCTGATTGGTGAATAAAAATGCCAACCACCAATGGCTGGGCAGAAGAGACATTAGGTTTACTGGGCTTAGGGTCGGAAAAGGAGAAGCCACCATGGGTTAGCAGAGTCATAAAAACATGGCCCTGAGGGCTGGCCGATTAGAGTGGGCGGCCCAGATGAACACAGTAAATAATAACAATTCAGGGTTATGGATCAGAAAGTAGATTCTAACAGCAGAGAAGCCAAGCATCTGCCCAGCTCTTGTGCTGATTAAGGCTTATTAAAAACACAAAGGCTGTGGCTTTTCTAATCTGAGAACTCAATGATCAAGGCAGGTTAGAAGGCAGGGTCAGGATCAAATAGCTTTTAGAACAGTTCCTTTCACAAGGGTCCAGGTTCAGTTCCCAGCACCTACATGGGAGGCCCAAAACCATTGTTATCCAGTTCCAGATCCTACACCTCTTCTGAATTTTGGTCCATATTTATACATGGTGTCATATATAATATATATCATATATATGATATATATATTTAACATGTATATGCCTAAAGGAAAATGAACAAATCTGAAAAATAAAACAACAAAAACCATCATTGGCTCAGACAATCGGACATGCGTGTAGTTGTTATTTTAGTCTGTCATGGGCTCCTTTCACAAAAGTTTCTCATGCAACAGAACCAAAGGGTGTTAGAAGGGTCCTATGCAGTAGAGACCAAATACAACAGGCTATATCCACCTTCTGTAACAGTTGCCTATGAGAATTCCCTAACCCTCTGCAGTCTGGTATGGGCTAGAGGTTAAAAAACAAAGCCAGATGAAGTGGCTACATGCCTGTGATCACATCATTCCGAAGGTGGAAGGAAGAGCTCAAGAATTGTAGCCTAGTCTGGGTTACAATGTAGCAAGGCAGACTGGGGTTCAAGTCTGTGGTGGTTTGAATATGCTTGGCCCAGGGAATGGCACTATTTGGAAGTCTGGACTGATTGTGGTAAGTGTAACCCACTGTGTAGGTGTGGCCTTGTTGGAAGAAGTGTGTCACTGTGGGTGTGGGCTTTGAGAGCTTCCTCCTAGCAGCCTGGAAGCCAGTCTTCTGTCTGCCTTCGGATGAAAATGTAGATGCTCAGCGCTTCCAGCACCACATCTGCCTAGACACTGCCACGCTCCTGCCTTGAAAATGGACTAAACCTCTGAACCTGTAAGCCAGCCCCATTTGAATGTTGTCCTTATAAGAGTTGCCTTGATGTGATGGTCTCTTCATATCAGTAAAAACCTAAGACAAGGTCTTAGACCATTAGACCATTGTGTTGTGTTATTCACACAACATTAACTTCTTAGGACTGTAATCGTAGACTGGCTTAATTTAGGGTGTATAGTACAGGGGCAACACTTTATAGAATATTGGGTGTTACTTGTTAGATAAAGAGGGTAGTTTTCTCAGTGACAAAATGGGTTTACATCCTACTTCCTGTTAAAAAGAATGATGGAATAACTGGAAGGTGGTGGTGCACACCTTTAATCCCAATACTTGGGAAGGCAAAGGCAGGTGAATCTTTCAAGTTCAAAGCCAGCCTAGCTTATAGAATGAGTTCCAGCCAGGGGTACACAAAGAAGCCCTGAAAAAACACATACACGCATACACACACACACACACACACACACACACACACACACACACACACAGAGAGAGAGACAGACAGACAGACAGACAGACAGACAGAGGGAGAAAGAGCACGTGCGTGCCTGTGCAAATGAAAAGGCAATGTACCTTCAGAGATTACCAAGCTGAGCTTAGGCTACCCTGCCTGCTTTCAGCAAGACTCTCACTAGGTTTATCCTAGAGTTAACACTCTCTAGAATGTTCCACCAACCAACTGCCACCACTACCACCACCACCACCAACAACAACTGCTCCTCCCCCCACATACACACACTGGATATAAATAAATGCTTTTCCTTGTAATCAGAATGGAACCTATTTCAATGTTCCCCTCTTACAATAGTCCCTGAATAAAGTCTGTTTTATAAGCAACTGCTGCTAGCTGTGTTTTCTTTAAACAAAGTATTTGCTCGCCACACTATGGAATAGTATTCATCTGTGAAAAATGAAATCTGAGGTCTGCTATAGGCTGCAACAGAGATGAAGCTTGAAAGGCCCATGCTTAGCGAAAGAAGACTTTTACATAAAATGTCTACACTATGGCCCAGAGCTCACGTGGTCTGTTTGGATGCTTGTCTTGAAGGTAATTTTAATAGTTGAGCATGGTGGTTGCAGCCCTTTAATCCCAGTGCTTGGGACGCAGAGGCAGGTGGATCTCTGTGAATTTGATACCAGTCTAGTCTGTGAGTACCAGAACAGCCAGGACTACACAGATAAACCCCATCTCAAAGAACAAAACAAAATACCAAAAAAAAAAAGATTTATTTTTATGTATATGGTGAAGTAAAAACTTCTAGGGTTTTTTTTGTTTATTTGTTTGGTTTTTTGTTTGTTTGTTTGTTTGTTTGTTTGGAGAGTCAGTTGTGTCAAATGATGGTTTGTTGCAGAACTCAGGTGAAAAGACGTCTTGCTAAAGCAGACGCGTGAAAGTCTGTTTTCCTGAAGCGGACTCCGGTGAAAGGATGTTTTGATATAGCAGACAGGTGAAAGGACCCACGATGAAGGAGTATAACTATGACCCCACAGACAGCGGGGGTCGAGCACTGAGCATTGGTTTGGTTTGCTCCGCCTCGCTATCCTTCACTAACGACACAGATGTATTGGTTCGTCTTACATGGTATTGTTGACTCCAACTCGTGGTAACACTGCCTTTGAGACAGACTTGCCCAAGAACCATGAGGATCGAACTCTAGATGTGGGTTCGTGCCTGGTGTCTGCCTGCCTAGAGGACTGACTGGTCTGCAGCTGCTGAGTTGTTTGGTGCCTGCTAAGGGACTGAACTGCTGCCAAAGAAAATCGAGCTTTTCCCCCAAAGAACTACTGCTGAGCAGGTCCACTTCCCCATATCCTAATAACTTTCCTCTTCCACTGCCTTTGCTGGGTGGTGGGCTAGAGGAAAGGTTAGACCCTTATTATTAGACCCTTAGGTTGCAAAAAAATACATGCCTCCTTTATTTTTCGCTGAATAACAAAAGCGTGGGGAAATGCGACTATTTAGTTCCCACGTTGACAACTACTGGGCTGTCCTCTACCACTGAGACCGCCTTCCCTCGTGTAATATTGGGACCAGTTAAAGAACTGCTCTTTCGGTGAAAAAATAAGTATGCCTATAATATGGCGTGCCTGCACCACATGCATGCAATGGAGGGAAGTCGTAACAGGATCCCCTGGGGCTGAAGTAACCGATACCTGTTAGCCACCACGTGGGTTTCGGGAACCAAACCCATATCCTCTGCAAGAGCAGTGCGGGTTCTTTCTGAGAAGGACCCGCCCATGTTGTTTTGGGGAGGGTTGTGGAAAGACGTTGGAACTTTAAGCTAGAAAGGCCATGGAGTGTCTCTCAGCTGCTGTAGTTCCTTTCTCACCAACAGTAAGAAAGTTGAGCGTTAACAAAACATTGTTTAGTCTGTCCCTGGGGGTTTTCATTCTCCCTTTTGTTTACTCGGCATCTCTTTTAAGGCGTGATTGGCTCTTTCTGTAACTGCTTGCCTTGTGGGGCTGTACCCCTTGTAGTGTGCTTTATCTTACGGTGTGCAGAGAACTGCTTCATCTTATTGGATACGTACGCGGGAGCATTGTCGGTTTTAATTGGCACAGCTGTCCCCATAATTGCCATTATTTCCAATAAGTGTGTAATTGCACAGTCAGCCTTTCAGAACTTAAAACAGTTGCCCACTGAAACCCCGAGAATGGGTCAATGGTATGTATGGTGTATATACCTTTGCTTTCCAAATTTTGCAATCAACATCCACTGCCAGATGTCATTTCTTTCGGTACCCCTAGGAGGTAACAGAGTTTGGTTGTACAGAGAACGCATAGGACTTTTTTTTTTTTTTTTATGTCATTGGCTTATTGCCAAGTGATGGAAGCTTTTTTAAACCTTTCCCATTAACGTGATGTTTTTTCATGAAATTTCGAGGCTTCTAACACATCTCCTATTAGTAGTTGGTCAATGTCATCATTTCCTTGAGCTAATGGACAGGCAAACCTGTATGAGATCAGATATATATATATATATATATATATATATATATATATATATATATATATATATATATATATTACCATATATATATATGGTAATTTCTGCTTCTGTTGACCTGCTGCAGTTGTATAAAATAGCGAAGTTAATTCTGAGTTATCAGGGACAGATTTGCCAGTCTCTACACGAAAAACAACTCATCCTGCATGTAAAGAACCAGTAGTAATGTTAAGGGGTTCCGGATAATCTAATAACACCATACACATAGCATACAGTTCTGATTCTGACTACCGCACTTATTTTATCTGACTTATAACCTGCCAGCCCTGTCTTGTTTGCATCTGTATAAAATGTTGGAGCCTCTGGGATTGGTGTTCTCTTTACTATATGTGGAAGAATCCAATTGGTTCTTTGTTTATATAAACTGTATATGTTTGCTTTTCCGATATTTGTTATTAATTTTGCCCAAGTAATTACATCCAGCTCTTTGCCAGTCCTCATTGATCACCCATAATGACACAGCCTCAGCTCCGTGAAGAGTACAGCAATTCCAACTGGATCTGTTCCTGATAATTGAATCGATATTATTCTGCTTTTATAATTCTCAAAAATGTTTTCTATATATCTCCGATTTTTTATTGTGTTTATGAGCTAAGAAAGATCCATTCTATACTCCTCTCTTCTCTTTGCATAGCGAGACCAGTAGGAGAATGAATTGAAGGCAAAGTGACCAAAATGCTACTTTAATAAGCGCTCTCAAACGCTTCAAGCCCCTACTAGCCCACTGTCGAAAGGTAGAGGAGAAAAGATGGTAAACAGGACAAGGGGATGTGAACCTGCTTAGAAGTAGCTCTTTGAGGTGATTCCAATCTCCATTTGTCAGGATTCCAGCAGTCACCAACCACGAACCAGCAATGGCGATATTATTCTGCAAAAACTGCAAGACCTCTGCCAGATCAAATTGGCTTAAGTCAGCAGGAGCTACCAGGACCAGTCAGAGTGCCCGGAGTTCTCTACAGTGGCTCTCAAGGAGATAAAGATCGGCCAAGACGAGGGACCAATGTAGAATTGCACAGCTAGCTCTGCAAGCATCACTATCCATCGAGTCCTAGTTCTACTCTCTCCAAACATCACCTGTGCTCTCAGGGGTCTTGCCTTGGCAAAACATCATGTGAGTCTGCACTGAGTGACACTACCAGAAATGTCCACTTCGGTGATTGATGTGGGAAGGTCCAGCTCGAGTTAGATGGTGGCACTCTGGACTGGTGGCCTTGGGTTCTATAAGAAAGCAGGCTGAACAAGTAATTAAGAGCAAGCCAGCAAACAGCACTCCTCCATTACTTTTGCATCATCCCCTGCCTCCAGACTCCTCCTCTGAGTTCCTGCCCTGACAAACAGTGACTCCTGGAATTGTAAACAAAATAAACCTTTCCTCCCTGCGTTGTTTTTGGCCACAGTGTTTCATCATAGCAACAGCAACCCTAACTAAGATAAGCCAGAATGCTCTCAGACTCTGAGCCATGCCTCCAGTCCCACAGAGGCCATGTGTTAGGGTTGGTTATCAGCTGAGGGCACTGTTCCGAGGCAATAGAGACTCCAGTAGGTAAGGCCTAGTGAGGAATTAGGTCATTTGAGGGTGTCCTGGAAGGATGTGTCTTGTTCTGGCTACCATGAGGTGAGCAACTTTCTTCTGCTACTCCCTCCACACTATGGTGTTCCTCCCTGCCTGCAAATAAGAAGGCTGTGACCATGGACTGAAGTGCCTGAAGCCGAACCAAAGGAAACCTTTTCTCCTAGCTCACCAATTTGATTAGACCAGCAAACCACAGTAATTATATATGTGCGTGTGCGTGTGCGTGTGTGTGTGTGTGTGTATAATTATATATGGGTATGTGTGTGAGTGTATATATATATATATATGTAATCATAATATATTATTATATATTATATAATATATTACCATATAATATTATTATATACTATATAATTTAAAAAAATTTTATTTATGAGTACACTATCGTTATCTTCAGACACACCAGAAGAGGGCATCAGATCCCATTGCAGATGGTTGTGAGCCACCGTGTGGTTTCTGGGACTTGAACTCAGGGCCTCTGGAAGAGCAGTCAGTGCTTTAAATGCTGAGCCGTCTCTCTAGCCCCTATAATATATTATTTGAGTCAATGTTTCTCTGTGTAGCCCTGACGGTCCTGGTACTTGCTTTGTAGACCAGGCTGGCCTCAAACTCAGAGATCCACCTGCCTGTGCCATCACACCATAGGCTCTATTCTATCTCTTACCTCTCAGTGCTATGATTACAGGTTTGTGCTACCATACCCAGCTATTAAATTGATTTCCCCTAAGCATTTTATCATGACAACAGAAATCTGAGAACAGAAAATAATCCACAAAAGGTGAAATTGCAGACTGGGTGATTGGTGGTTTCTTCAGGTTGGACAACTTCAAAGGAGATGGGGAGGGTAGTACAAGCTAACAGATGGACGTTTTCCATGTAGTCCAGGCTGGCCTGGAACATCTCATGTTGTCCTGGGCTATTTCTAATGTGCCATCCTCCTACCGTAGCTTACCAAATGATGGGATTACAGGAATGCACCAGGCCTGCCTGTGGTGATTTTTTTTTTCAGTGCCCAAGATTAAGCCCAGGACCTTAACACATGCTAAACAAGCAAACATTTTATAACTGAGCTAAAGCCTTAACTCTGAGTTTTGTTTTCATGTTGATAAAAATTTATGAAATTGGGAAGATGATCATGAAAGGAAAAAGTTTAAAACTGCCCCCTAGACAAAAGTTGAAGCCAAAAGCGGGCCCTGGAACTGTCTTTTCCAGAAACGAGCTGATCACAGAAAGAGTAATTGCACCAGCTGGTTCAGCCACTTCATTCCAGAAACTAGCTAACCATAATAGCAGTTGATCATAGTAGCAGGAACTGGTTAACCATAAAGTTAGATTAAAATCCTAAAGAACAATCATGAGAAACAGGAGGTTCTTCCTTGTGATTCGGTATGGTTTTTCCTTTAAATACCCCTTCTCCCAAGCATTCAAGGTCGAATCCTCTACCCCTGCATGGGATACTAGTCTCAACCCCAGTGCACTGGTTTCTGTCATCCCTATCAATAAACCTCTTGTTGATTGCATCAAGATTGGTCTCTCCTGAGTCTTGGGGAGTCTCGTCATCCCGAGACTTGAGTGATGGTCTCCCCACTTCGGTGGTCTTTCAATCACACATATTTGTAAATACACCAAACGCTATTAAATTGTACAAGTTAAATGGGTGGATTGTTTAGTTTGTAAGTTACATTGTAATACAGTTGTTACTCCAAGGAATTCACAAAGAATTTAGATACAAAATAACAACAGAATGCTACTCTCCTCCAACAGCCCCATTCAAACGCATTGTGTTTATATCACTTGCTCTGGAATCTTCATTGTCTATGTCTGAGATCAGGAGCCCACAACTGTTCCAGCTTGACAGTGTCACCATTACCTGGACAGTGGAGCCCAGCTCCTTCATCCATCGGAATATAGTTCCTTCACATCACTGGCTCCTTCCAGCCTTGTGTGCACACTGCAGAGCTGGCCACCTTTTATTTTGAAATCCAGATTTCAGCAAAACTGGGACAGGAGAAGTGCCAGAAACTCAGCACATCTTCAGTGACAGGTGCTTGCTCACTTAGTGGCCCTGCCACCACAAGAGCACTCTTCTGCTGTTGGGTAAAAGTTACTCTCCACAGGTTGGCCCCCAAGTTCAAGTGCTTATAAAAGCCATTTATTTACTCTCTGTGTGCGTGTGTGTGTGTGTGTGTGTGTGTGTGTGTGTGTGTTGCTCACACCCAGTTACAGAAACAGCCCAAAGGTAGGAAAGTCAGGACTTAGAAGTTCCTCAGCCAGTTCTCAATGCAATAACACAAAGGACAAATCCCTTGTTGCTTGTCCTTGGATGTTAGATCTTTCTAGGCCAGAATTACAGTTAGACCTGGTGAGCCATGTGCAGCCCCACAGATTCAGGCACCTGCCTGAGGCAGTAAGATTGGGAGTTCAAAGAAGCTAGCCTCATTACATAATGAGATTCTGTCACAGTCAGTCAATCAATGTCACACACATACACACACACACATGAGAGAGAGAGAGAGAGAGAGAGAGAGAGAGAGAGAGAGAGAGAGAGAGAGAGAAAGGAGAGAGAGAGAGGGGGAGAGAGAGAGAGAGAAAGGAGAGAGAGAGAGAGAGAGAGGGAGAGAGACTCAGTCCTGAGCTTTACATTGAGACTGCATAAAGCAGAGAGCACGTTGGGTCTGTGGCTGTGGCCCAGTGAGTCCTCATCTAGGAGGTGCAAGCTCATACACTCCATCTCTAGCACTACACGGTACAGGAAAAGGAAGTCTTGCCGGGCTTTGTAATTTTCATAAACCTCAATTACTAGTGCAGTCAGAACCAGGTTACTGAACAGAACATGCCCACGACTCTGCAGTCTGTGGCCTTTTCCACTCATTCGCCCCAACAGAAGTTACGGGTTCATTTCGTTTGGTGTTTTTCCCAAGATAACTTAGAAATGTTTTCTTTGTTTTTGTGTTGCCAATGATCCAACTGAGGCCTGGCGTGTGTTGGATGAACACCTTGCCACTGAACTTTGCCTTGCTAGCTCGCCCTTGGTGTTCTGAGAAAGTCTGAATGCATAGCTCAAGCTGATCTTGAAGATACTCTGAATGAATCTATCCTCTAACTTGCAATGTTTCTGTCTCTGATTTTCAAGTCCTGGGATCCTAAGTGGGTGTTACCGTGCTCTGCTATTCTAAGACCTTTGCTATAGACCAGGGCTTCCATCAGAAATATACACTGTTCTAGTTACGGATTTACTGCTGTGAACAGACACCATAACCAAGACAAGCCTTATAAAGGACAACATTTAATTGGGGCTGGCTTACAGGTTCAGAGGTTCAGTCCATTATCATCAAGGGGGGAGCAGGGCAGCATCCAGGCAGGCGTGGTGCAGGCAGAGCTGGGAGTTCTGCATCTTCATCTGAAGGCTGCTAGTGGAAGACTGGCTTCCAGGCAGCTAGCACTAGGGTAGCACATGCCCACAGTGACACACCTACTCCAACAAGGTCACACCTCCTAATAGTGCCGCTCTGTGGCCCAAGCATATACAAACCATCACACAAACACCTTGTGAATATTCCGGGCTGACTCCACAAATTCTTCTTCACAATCTCTTTTGTGCAGCCCCGGCTGTCCTGCAACGCACTATACAGATGATGTTGGCTTCAAACTCAGAGAGATCTACGTGCCTGTGCCTCCCAGTACTGGGATTAAAGAAGTGTCCTTGTTCATGTTTCATGGCCATTGGCCATTGCCTCGAGCAATGTAAACTTGACTAAATATGGCTTCTGCTGCCTGTTTTTATAGCTGTAAAAGTTGCCCATTGTTGTGGCATAGTTTTGAGCCTTCCCTCTCATTGGGTAGCTTTGCCACAGGCTTTCTGTTTTAAAATTGATTATGATGTTGTACATGCCTGCTGTGGTCAAAGGATAACTTACAGGACTCTGCTCTCTCTGTCTACCGTGCAGACCCAGAGACCGAACTTCAGCTGCTAGGCCTGGCAGCGGGCAATTGCCCCTTGAGTTATTTCACTAGCCCAGTTTGTTTGTTTTGCTACCCTGGGTATTTGAAGGAATTTTTGGCTCTTGTGCTTATTGGCATCATAGATGCCCTTTGACATTATATGTGACTGTTCCTGTTGGGCATCCATCTAAGGGTGCTGAGAAAAGCGGAAAGCCTTCAAGTCTGACAACCATTGTGCAGAGAGGAGGAGAATACATTTCCAAGAAACAATGAATAAAAACTAGTTAAAACCCCCCACCCTCCTTTTTTTTTTAAAAGACTGGATCACGTACATCCTAGGCTAGCCTCATATTTGCTGTGTTCAAGGATGCCCTTGAACTTCTGACCCTCTCTCTGCCCCCCCCCTTTTAAATGAGGCCACATTGACAAAAAGCATCTCAGTGACCATCGAGCATGGATGGTGTTTTGTGTTTCTCAGGTTCCCCTGTCACCGAGACACAGGCTTTTGCCAGACTCTCCTGAGACTCTCTCCCTGTCTGGTTGCTTTGTCTGACTTTGATACAATGGCTTTTGCTGTATATTGTGTTTTATTTTGCTAGGTTTGATTGTTATCTCTTAGAAGCCCGTTCTTGTCTAATGAGAGACAGAAAAGAGGACATGGAGCGGAGGGAAAACAGCGAAGACCTGGGAGAGGAGAGGGAGGGGAAACTGTGAGAAAAGAATGTTTTCAAAAGAACAGCATTCTGGAAGGGCTTTGGGCTGGTTTTTGGCTCACATTGGAAGGTACTGTCCATCGTGGTGGGAAAGTTGGAACCCTCTTGGGAGAACTCATACAGGTAAAAGAAGAAACAAAAGCAGAAGGGAAGAAACAAACGTTAAGTTGGATAGGAACAAATTAAAGACGGGAGCTTGCGGTGCTAAGCCCCAGCGGAAACCGTCAGGATGCGGAAACTAGAGATAAGCGGTTGCGTGTGAGTATTTGAAAGCGTTTTGAGGTAAGTAAAACCCAGAGACAGGGGGTTGAATGTCAGTACATGAAAGAGATTTTGGGAACTCAGAAGTGAGGTGGAGGCCATTGCTGCCTCAAGGTTTCTTGGGCTGTGGTTAAGGAGGCGTGCCCTTGGTTTCTAGGGACGGGGGAGGTGAAAAATAAAATTTAAAATATGAGGATTACGGGATGGGTACACAGCCTCGGGACCTGAGCATGTTGCCATTTTTGCTTTCAGTTTAGCTTTTATACTACATTTAAGAGAGAAAAAAAATCCAGCGTGCAGGGGGCGGATGTGTGCAGGCTCAGGCAGCTGCGTGGGCCGCAAGCTGCAGCATGATCCCTAAGTACAGCCTATTTGAGTCTCGCCTAGCGGCGGGATTGGGGTTGGCAAGCACACAGGGAACAACCACCTCAGTGGCTGCAGCGCCCTCGTCAGGGCGAGAAGGCGCACACTGTAAATAGTCAGATGAAGGGAAAGGGCGCTATCTTGTATTTGTATCCCTCAATGCAAATTCAAGGGAGGTACGTACTGGGCTGATGCTTTTACGTCCAGTAGCTTGGTCACATCCTTCACACCTGTTTATACTAATGAGTCTTTTTGTTTGGGAGCGTGGGGGTGGGGCTACTGCTCTAACCCTTGGAGTCCCAATTAGCCCCGTTTAACTATTCCGGGTGTTAAGGTGCTGCATTTTCGACAGGGTAATTGGGAATTAACTGGGACCTATCGCTCTCCTGGGAGGCTCCAGCTGCGATATCAGGGGTATGGTCAATTATGTGGGCACATCTTGGAAAAGCAAAAAGTTTGTGATCAGGTTGTTTTCTTCTGTTAATGTTGTGAGAAGGATCCTCAACAAACTCTGTCAAGTTTCAAGGTTTCGATTCCTTAGACCTGTTAAAACTCATCTTGTTTCTGACGGGCATAGCAGCTGTTTTGATCCTACTTGGTCTTGTCGGTCTTGGGTTAAGCAGCGAACGGCCCCTGGACTAAGCACGAAGTCCTATCCTGAACATCTGAGAGCTAAGAAGGGAGAGATGTGGAGAGAGGAGGAAGCCCCGAGTGAGACATTCCTAGTAAATGCTGTGGATACAGACACGGCCATAGCAAGACTTAGAGGGAAATCAAAGCCTGACCCCCAGCAATGCGGCTCAGAGAGATGACAAAGCTTTCTCCTCTGGTCTATGTGTTTAGAAAGTAGCCATTACAGCTTTCTCTTGGGGCATTTGTAGCTTGAAGACTGCTCCCCTGTGCTCGCTCAGTTGTATGCAATAACCCCACCTTTCTGTTCAGCTGTCTGTAACACGCACCCTGAGATCCAGAGTGCTGAGGTCCTTCCATCTGAGAGCCTAGACCATCCGACCCCAGCATTTCTGTGTCTGTCTTTTTTCATTCCTTGGCTACCTCTATTTCAAATCCATCCCTGGAGCTGTGTAAGGATGAAGCGCACCAACATTCTTAAAATTAAGATATCCTGGGGGCTGGAGAGATGGCTTAGAAGTCAAGAGCACTGGCTGCTCTTCCAGAGGTCCTGAGTTCAATTCCCAGCAACCACATGGTGCCTCTGTAATGGGATCTGATGCACTCTTCTGGTGTGTCTGAAGACAGTGACGGTGTACTCCCATATATAAAATAAATCTTAAAAAAAATTAAGATATCACCAGACACAGAAATGGTTCAGATACTGAGAAAGAGAGAGAGAGAGAGAGAGAGAGAGAGAGAGAGAGAGAGAGAGAGAGAGAGAGTCATGATGCCTGTGTAGCCAGCCAGCAGTCCGGCTCTGATGACCAAGCAGTGTTTGTATGGCCCCAGGCGTACCCAATCCCACTGTGTTAAATCCCTGTTGTCTTCCTTTGCCCAGCGGGAGAATGCTCCCTTAAATATCTACTGTGACACAAGACTTAGGCCACAGAAACAGTCCTAAGTTAACAAACTCAGTTCTCTCCTTCAGGACCACTTGGAACCACCTGTAGCTGCAAATTTGGGGGGACTGCATCAAGGCGGAAGTAGCCTGTGGATGTTTGGCCGCCTTTCATAATGTAAGATGGCCAAACATCCATTACTGATCCCATTGGATGCTGATGACTGACCGAGCTCACTAGTCACATGCACTCATAGCCCATGTGAGGACGTGCAGAAGCACTTGGTTGCGAAGGGAACCAGCAGGCATGTGGGAAGCAGGCTTTGTGGTGACTAGGGCATACTGTACCTTCAGCTTCCCACGGAAAGATGTGGTGGGTTGTTTAAATGTTTTCCAAGAGCTGGTGGGAAGAGAACTCGAGAGATGAGGTAGGCAAGTCTGAGCATAGCTGGTCTGACTGATGGAGGAAGTGGCCAAACAGAAGCCTTTCCTATTGGGTGAGCCGCTTCTGTCAGAGAAGTCAAGGGCCCTGTGCAACTCCAGTGCGATGACAGCACTTGAAGTTTTACATCTCACAGCACAGTGGGGGACCCGAGAGGCATTCGTTAAGGGGTGTGTGGCGGTGAGACTGGGAAACCGCTCAGTGGGTAACAGTGCTCACGGTACAAGAATGTGGGTCTGTTTTCAGATCCCTGGCACGCAAAGTGTCTCCAGCTTGCAGACAGCTTTTCATGGGGCTTCAGTTTCCATAAGCACAAAAGGCAATGCTCATAAACTCCTCATAAACCTTTCTTTCTTTCTTCTTTCTTCCTTCTTTTCTTTCATTTTTGTTTTTGTTTTTCAGAACAGTTTTTCTATGTAGCCTGGGCTCTCCTGGAACTCACAGATATATTGGCATATGTCTATCTCCGGGACTACTGGGCAGAGACAGGCAAATTCTGAGGGCTTTGCTGGCTAGCCAGACTGCCAAGATCAATCAGTTAGCAGAATGTAAGCTAACTCCTGGACACACACACACACACACACACACACACACACACACACACACACACCAGAAATAAAAATAAAATAAAAAGAAAGGACAAATTGTTCATTTATGTCCAGGAGCTGGGCATTCTTCTCCTGCTTTTGAACTCCAAGATTTATACCTATGCTTTCCCTATCCAGTTTTCTCAGGAGACCTTTGACCCTGGACCTAGTCTAAGGAACCACAGGCTTCCTTAGTGATGAAGTCTTTGGGACTTGGCCGAAGTCACACTGCCAGCATCCAAGGGTCTCCCACTTGCAGTTTGTCATGGGACTTCAGTCTCCATAACTACAAAGCAAGCAAACAAAAAACAATGCTCATAAACCCCTCGTGGTCACTGCTGTTGTCTGTGGTTCTCTTTGGAGAACCCTAATACACACCTTAGAAGGATACACGAAGCACACAGGTTTTTTTCCTTTCCTTTCCTTTCCTTTCCTTTTTGTTTCCCTCTCCCTTTCTTCCTTCCTTTCTTTCTTTCCTTCTTCCTTCCTTCCTTCCTTTCTTTCTTTCTTTCTTTCTTTCTTTCTTTCTTTCTTTCTTTCTTATGTTTTTGTTTTTTAAAACAGAGTTTCTCTGTGTAGCCTTGGCTCTTCTGGAACTCACTCTGCAAACCAGGCTGGCCTCAAACTCAGAGATCTGCCTGCTTCTGCCTCCCGAGTGCCGGAATCAAAGGTCTGTGCTACCCCCGGGGGAGCAATGAAGCCCAACACCGCAGAGGCTTTTTCACCTGGGCTACTGGAACATGCAACCCTTGAATCCTAGAACATACCTTAAACTTCTCACCTGCTTGCCCTCCCCTCTTCAGGTGGCTGGTGGGGTGGGTAGAGGTACCTTTGACCACATCCAGAAACCAGCTTAATTCTTTAGGCTCTTTTCTTAAAACCTTGGACTTTCTGACTCTAAGGAAACTGTGTTCTGTCCTGATTCCAGAGACTTCCAGGGAGCGAGCTTCCTTACCTTCACCTCTCTGGGTTATTTAGAGGCACAAGTCTTATGTAATCAGAGGGCTACCATTCACCCCTGAAGCATTTGTCAAATATTAATTGAACACCTCTTCTGAGTAAGCTCACCTATGAACACCCACCCCACCCTGGGTTCTCAGAAGCATGCCCACTCCACCATGTTCTCTGGTGTCCTAGCAACCAGAAGCCCTCACCTGAGCTCTGACAAGGACAGAGGCCATTCCTTGCTGACCACTGTGACTTGCTGCCCCAAGCCTCTCAGGAACTGTTGGTGTACCCATTCAGATAATTGAAAGCCACTACTTTTCCACAAGGACACCCAGAAGCCCTGCCACATCAGCCCAACTCCTGGCAAGATGAGCTTCTCTCTCACCTACACTGAGCTGGTCAACGTAGCCATACCACAGTGTGGGGTAGTGAACTTCAAGGCCCTTCATCTCCTGCTCCAGGGCATCCTAGAGCACATCCAAATCGCTGAGATCAAGAAAGTCCTTTCAGGGGACGAGGACTTCCTTCAAGCTTCACCTGTGATGCTTATACCCAGGGAAGGAGATGCACAGCCCATCATCAACCCAATGAAGAGGCTTAGCAACATCTTTGACCACGTGGTAGACCGGATGGAAAAGATAGAGGTCAAACTGGCTGAGATGCAGGGCATACCCACGACTGCTAAGCTGTTAGAGGATAGCCAGGGGATCAAGCGGCCGGCTGAGGATATGTGGAATAACATCAGGATCCAGAAGAGGATTGAGGGCAACGAGCTAGCCACAGAAAAGGTAAAGCCCCCTTCTGGAGAAGCACTCTAGACCCCGCCTCTCCTCCTACACACCATGTCCCCTCTTCTCCCTTGCGACGGGATATATGTCCCCTTATGGAGAGTAGGTGAGACTTTGTTGGACAGAATTCAGGTTCCAAGCTTGCATCTTTAATTGTATACTGAGGAAAGAAGCCAGACACAACAAACAACATAATTAAAGATCCTGCTTTTGCAAAATACCCCTGAGTAGGCAAATGTTCCTATCCAGAAGCCAGACTGGCAGTTTCCAGGAGACAAGGGGAGGGGCATGGGGCATGGTGATCAGGTGTATATGGGGTTTCCTTTGGGAGTGATGAAGACGTTTGAAACTGTATCAAATCAAAGTGATGGATGATGAACTTCTATGGTGTCAGTACCACTGAATTGTTTATTTAAATTGGGTAATTTGGACTGCAGAGATGGCTCAATGGGTAGTGTTTGCTATATAAACATGAGTATGAATTCAGATTCCATGAACCCATATAAAAGACAGGCACAGTAGCCTGTCTCTCTAATTCAAGTTTTCCTTTTAAATGTATTCCTCTCCCTCTCCCTCTCCCTCTCCCTCCCCTCTCCCTGTCCCTCTCCCTCTCCCTGTCCCTCTCCCTGTCCCTCTCCCTCTTCCTGTCCTTCTACCTGTCCCTCTCCCTCCCCTTCCCCCTCCTTCTTACCCCCCGCCGTGTGTGTGTGTGTGTGTGTGTGTGTGTGTGTGTGTGTGTACTTGTGTGAAGAAACCCTTGGAGGAGACAAGAGGGTGTCAGATCCCCCTAAAACTGGAATTATACCTGGTTGTGAGCCACCCAACATGGGTGCTGGGAACTGAACTTAAGACCTCTGTAAGTCAGACAGGTGGGCACTCCTGAGACTGCAGGGCGGGAGAGACCGCCAATACTTCCCACCCTTGCCCACATCCCTGGCCCAAGAGGAAACTGTATAGGGCCTCTGGGAACAGGAAGATAGGGGCACTCAAGCTGCAGGAGCGCTGTGGTCCAGACACTGCCCGGATCTGAAGGGACCTGGTCAAACAGCTCCCTGCACCCAAATCCCGTGGGAGGGAGAGCTAGACCTTCAGAGGGGCAGACACGCCTGGGAAGCCAGAGGAGACTACTCTCTGCCCACATTTCTGACTCTAGAGGAAAACGCCTAGCGCCATCTGGGCCCCCTGTGCACAGGGACCCGAGAGAAGGCAGGGCAGGCCCTTCTGGTTGCTGCCCTCATGGAGAGCTGAAACCCAGCCCTGAGGAGCGACTCCAGGCCTGAGACCAGAGGTAAGACCAACTTTTCTGCTCCAAGTGACCTGCCTGGTGGACTCAGGACACAGACCCACAGGAACAGCTGAAGACCAGTAGACAGAAATGACTACACGCCTGAAAGCAGAACACTCTGTTCTCATAACTGGCTGAAAGAAAACAGGAAAACAGGTCTATAGCACTCCTGACACACAGGCCTATAGGACAGTCTAGCCACTGTCAGAAATAGCAGAACAAGATTACACCAGAGACAACCTGATGGCGAGAGGCAAGCGCAGGAACCCAAGCAACAGAAACCAAGACTACATGGCATCATCGGAACCCAATTCTCCCACCAAAGCAAACATTGAATATCAAAACACACTGGAAAAGCAAGATCTAGATTTTAAATCACATTTGATCATGATGATGGAGGACTTCAAGGAAGACAAAAGAACTCCCTTAGAGAAATGCAGGAAAACACAAATAAACAAGCAGAAGCCTATAGAGAGGAAACACAAAAATCCCTGAAAAAATTATAGGAAAACACAATCAAACAGGTGAAGGAATTAAAAATGGAAATAGAAGCAATAAAGAAAGCACAAAGGGAGACAATCCTGGATATAGAAAACCAAAGGAAGAGACAAAGAGCCGTAGATACAAGCATCACCAACAGAATACAAGAGATAGAAGAGAGAATCTCAGGAGCTGAAGATTCCATAGAAATCATCGACACAACTGTCAAAGATAATGTAAAATGTAAAAAGCTACTGGCCCAAAACATACAGGAAATCTAGGACACAATGAGAAGATCAAACCTAAGGATAATAGGTATAAAAGAGAGTGAAGACTCCCAACTCAAAAGACTAGAAAATATCTTCAACAAAATCATAGAAGAAAACTTCCCTAACCTAAAGAAAGAGATGCCTATAAACATACAAGAAGTCTACAGAACTCCAAATAGATTGGACCAGAAAAGAAGCTCCTCCCACCACATAATAGTCAAAACACCAAATGTACAAAACAAAGAAAAAATATTAAAAGCAGTAAGGGAAAAAGGTCAAGTAACATATAAAGGCAGACCTATCAGAATTACACCAGACTTCTCACCAGAGACTATGAAAGATATGTCCAGAAGATCCTGGACAGATGTCATACAGACCTTAAGAGAACACAAATGCCAGCCCAGGTTACTGTATCCAGGAAAACTGTCAATTAACATAGATGGAGAAACCAAGATATTCCATGACAAAACCAAATTTACACAATATCTTTCTACAAATCCAGCCTACAAAGGATAATAAATGGTAAAGCCCAATTCAAGGAGGCGAGCTACACTAGAAAAAGCAAGAAACTAATCATTTTGCAACAATACAAAGAGAAAACAAACACACAAACATAATCTCACATCCAAACACGAATATAACAGAAAGCAACAATCACTATTCTTTAATATCTCTCAACATCAATGGACTCAATTCCCCAATAAAAAGACACAGATTAACAAACTGGATACGTGATGAGGACCCAACATTTTGCTGCCTACAGGAAACACACCTCAGAGACAAAGACAGCACTACCTCAGAGTTAAAGGCTGGAAAACAACTTTCCAAGCAAATGGTTTGAAGAAGCAAGCTGGAGTAGCCATTCTAATATCAAATAAAACTGATTTTTAACCAAAAGTCATCAAAAAAGATAAGGAAGGATACTTCATATTCATCAAAGGAAAAATCCACCAAGATGAACTTTCAATCCTAAATATTTATGCTCCAAATACAAGGGCACCTACATACATAAAAGAAACCTCAAAGCACACATGGACAGATCATGGAAACAGAAATTAAACAGAGACATAGACAGACTAAGAGAAGTCATGAACCAAATGGACTTAAGAGATATTTTTAGAACATTCTATCCTAAAACAAAATGATATACCTTCTTCTCACCACCTCATGGTACTTTCTCCAAAATTGACCATATAATTGGTCATAAAACAGGCCTCAACAGATACAGAAAGATAGAAATAATCCCATGTGTCCTATCAGACCACCACGGGTTAAAGCTGGTCTTCAATAACAATAAGGAAAGAATGCCCACATATACATGGAAGTTGAACAATGCTCTATTCAATGATAACCTGGTCAAGGAAGAAATAAAGAAAGAAATTAAAGACTTCTTAGAATTTAATGAAAATGAGGGTACAACATACCCAAACTTATGGGACACAATGAAAGCTGTGCTAAGAGGAAAACTCATAGCTCTGAGTGCCTACAGAAAGAAACAGGAGAGAGCATATATCAGCAGCTTGACAGCACACCTAAAAGCTCTAGAACAAAAAGAAACAAATACACCCAGGAGGAGTAGAAGGCAGGAAATAATCAAACTCAGAGCTGAAATCAACCAAGTAGAAACAAAAAAGACTATACAAAGAAACAACAGAACCAAAAGCTGGTTCTTTGAGAAAATCAACAAGATAGATAAACCATTAGCCAGACTAACCAGAGGACACAGAGAGTGTGTCCAAATTAACAAAATCAAAAATGAAAAGGGAGAGGTTGGGGATTTAGCTCAGTGGTAGCACACTTGCCTAGCAAGTGCAAGACCCTGGGTTCAGTTCCCAGCTCCGAAAAAAAGAAGAAGAAAAAAAAAAGAAAAGAAATGAAAAGTGAGACATAACAACAGAATCAGAGGAAATTAAAAAAATCATCACATCCTACTACAAAAGCCTATATTCAATAAAACTTGAAAATCTGGAAGAAATGGACAATTTCCTAGACAGATACCAGGTACCAAGTTAAATCTGGAACAGATTGCTAAGACTGAACCCCAGTGAACTAGACTGTGGGGGTGAGGGCGGCAATGGGGGGAGGGTTGGGAGGGGAACACCCATAAGGAAGGGGAGGGGGGAGGGGGATGTTTGCCCGGAAACCGGGAAAGGGAATAACACTCGAAATGTATATAAGAAAAACACAAGTTAAAAAAAAAAAAAAAAAAAAAAAAGAAAAAAAATCTGGAACAGATAAACCAGTTAAACAACCCCATAACTCCTAAAGAAATAGAAGCAGTCATTAAAGGTCTCCCAACCAAAAAGAGCCCAGGTCTAGATGGGTTCAGTGCAGAATTCTATCAGACCTTCATAGAAGATCGCATACCAATACTATCCAAAGTATTCCACAAAATTGAAACAGATGGAGCGCTACCGAATTCCTTCTATGAAGCCACAATTACTCTTATACCTAAACCACACAAAGACCCAACAAAGAAAGAGAACTTCAGACCAATTTCCCCTATGAATATCGACGCAAAAATACTCAATAAAATTCTTACAAACAGAATCAAAGAGCACATCAAAATAATCATCCATCATGATCAAGCAGGCTTCATCCCAGGCATGCAGGGATGGTTTAATATATGGAAAACCATCAACATAATCCACTATATAAACAAACTGAAAGATAAAAACCACATGATCATTTCATTAGATGCTGAGAAAGCATTTGACAAAATTCAACACCCCTTCATGATAAAAGTCCTCGAAAGAATAGGAATCCAAGGCCCATACATAAACATAGTAAAAGCCATATACAGCAAACCAGTAGCTAATATTAAACTAAATGGAGAGAAACTTGAAGCAATCCCACTAAAATCAGGGACTAGACAAGGCTGCCCACTCTCTCCCTACTTATTCAATATAGTTCTTGAAGTTCTAGCCAGAGTAATCAGACAACAAAAGGAAATCAAGGGGATACAGATTGGTAAAGAAGAAGTCAAAATATCATATTTGCAGATGATATGACAGTATATTTAAGTGATCCCAAAAGTTCCACCAGAGAACTAATAACATGATAAACACCTTCAGCAAAGTGGCTGGGTATAAAATTAACTCAAATAAATCAGTAGCCTTCCTCCACACAAAAGAGAAACAAGCCGAGAAAGAAATTAGGGAAACGACACCCTTCATAATAGATCCAAATAATATAAAATACCTCGGTGTAGGGGTTGGGGATTTAGCTCAGTGGTAGGGCGCTTGCCTAGCAAGCGCAAGGCCCTGGGTTCAGTCCCCAGCTCCGAAAAAAGGAAAAGGAAAAAAAAAAACAAAAAACCTCAGTGTGACTTTAACCAAGCAAGTGAAAGATCTGTATGATAAGAACGTCAAGCCTCGGGCTGGAGAGATGGCTCAGCGGTTAAGAGCACTGACTGCTCTTCCAGGGGTCCTGAGTTCAATTCCCAGCAACCACATGGTGGCTCATAACCATCTGTAATGGGATTCAGTGCCTCTTCTGGTGTGTCTAAAGAGAGTGACAGTGCACTCATGTAAAATAAACAAATAAATCTTAAAAAAAAAAAAAAAGAACGTCAAGCCTCTGAAGAAATTGAAGAAGATCTCAGAAGATGGAAAGATCTCCCATGCTCATGGATTGGCAGGATTAATATAGTAAAAATGGCCATTTTACCAAAAGTGATCTACAGATTCAATGCAATCCCCATCAAAATACCAATCCAATTCTTCAAAGAGTTAGACAGAACAATTTGCAAATTCATCTGGAATAAGAAAAAACCCAGGATAGCTAAAACTCTCCTCAACAATAAAAGGACTTCCAGGGGAATCACTATCCTTGAACTCAAGCAGTATTACAGAGCAATAGTGATAAAAACTGCATGGTATTGGTACAGAGACAGACAGATAGACCAATGGAACAGAATTGAAGACCCAGAAATGAACCCACACACCTATGGTCACTTGATTTTTTGACAAAGGAGCCAAAACCATCCAATGGAAAAAGATAGCATTTTCAGCAAATGGTGCTGGTTCAACTGGAGGTCAGCATGTAGAAGAATGCAGATCCATGCTTATCACCCTGTACAAAGCTTAAGTCCAAGTGGATCAAGGACGTTCACATCAAACCAGATACACTCAAACTAATAGAAGAAAAAGTGGGGAAGAATCTCGAACACATGGGCACTGGAGAAAATTTCCTGAACAAAACACCAACGGCTTATGCTCTAAGATCAAGAATCCACAGATGGGATCTCATAAAACTGCAAAGCTTCTGTAAAGCAAAAGACACTGTGGTTAGGACAAAACGGCAACCAACAGATTGGGGAAAGATCTTTACAATCCTACAACTGATAGAGGGCTCATATCCAAAATATACAAAGAACTCAAGAAGTTAGACTTCAGGGAGACAAATAACCTATTAAAAAATGAGATTCAGCTGGGATTTAGCTCAGCGGTAGAGCGCTACCTAGGAAGCGCAAGGTCCTGGTTAGGTCCCCAGCTCGAAAAAAAAAAAAAAATGAGATTCAGAGGTGGAGTTCCGGCAGCATCTAGAGAGCAAGCAGCACAAAAGCAAGGTGTCCGAGCAGCGGTACAGGAGCGAGATGGAGACCTGGGCTATGTTCAGTGACGGCCGTCCTCACAGAGAAGCCTGTCCTGCCTGTTTGCCTTCTGTCGACCTGCCTTGCTTTGTGGTCCTCCATGCCTATATTCCTCATTCCTCTGCTTAGTGCGAGTAACCTGCAGTGGTACCATGAGCTGTCAGGTCGGGGTGGGCGAGGGAAGTGTCTCTCATTAGTCACGACAATGCTCTTTTGGGCCAGCTGTGTTAAACAACTCACAGTGGTGTGTGAGCTTCCTGCCCCCTCAGGTGTAACTTCTTATCTTGGCCAACTTCTGGTTAAGCAGTAGTAGCCTGACCATGTAGAGCCATGAATATTTAAAAATGGCACCCACTTTTGCAGTTTTAGTTTTACGCACATTAGACGAATTGACTTGAGTTCTTCTGATTATAGAGGAGACAGGTAAACGGAAATTCCCGTTTCCTGATGCTCCTGGGAACCATTACTCCAGTGTGGTGTTGGTAAGATGTGCTGTGATGGTGTGTGCATGGGTCTCTCAGCAGCCCCTGGTTCTCTGTGGCATAACTCTCCCCCCGTAATTGACACATAGGTTTTCTTGAATTCATATATGTCCAGAATACTATGTTCTTCTGGACATGTGAACTGCACACATGTAATCCTATCTCCTCCCGTACTTAGATCAGCTTCTCCACTCACCCCATTCTCTTGGCCCAGATGTGCCGGCAGTTTCGGAGACCCAGATTTGACTAATGAGTTGAAGATGGATATTCTTTTAGAAAATATATTTTCAGATGATTCAAGGAAATGCAAGGATGTGTTTGATATTTCGATTTGGAATTCTATTTTCATTGATGATTGTGTGAACTCCTGGGACAGTCATTCCATGGCTTTTTGACGATTGCATCCTGACACTGCCCTGACATGGGTGTGCCTGGAAAATACCCACCTGCTGTTCTCTCTCTCTCTCTCTCTCCTCCTTCTTTCCTTTTTCTCTTTCTTCCTTCCTCTTTCTTTCTTTCTTTCTTTCTTTCTTTCTTTCTTTCTTTCTTTCTTTCTTTCTTTCTAAGCTGATCAAGTTTCAGTGTCATTTCCAATAGAAAAACATACAAACATTGCATTTTCTTCTTTGCCTCCTTGAAGAGACTGAAAAACACAGATGACTTTGGTGTCTAATGATTATAATGGGATTCTTATTTTTAAATAAAAAGTCGTAGTGTATGTCTAGACGGGAAAAAAAATGAGGTTTAGAGCTAAACAAAGAATTCACAGCTGAGGAATGCTGAATAGCTGAGAAGCACCTAAAGAAATGCTCAACATCTTTAGTCATAAGGGAAATGCAAATCAAAACAACCCTGAGATTCCACCTCATACCAGTCAGAATGGCTAAGATCAAAAACTCCGGCAACAGCAGATGCTGGCGAGGATGCGGAGAAAGAGGAACACTCCTCCATTGTTGGTGGGATTGCAGACTGGTACAACCATTCTGGAAATCAGTCTGGAGGTTCTTCAGAAAATTGGACATTGAACTACCTGAGGACCCATCTATACCTCTGTTGGGCATATACCCAAAAGATGCCCCAACATATAACAAAGACACATGCTCCACTATGTTCATAGCGCCTTATTTATAATAGCCAGAAGCTGGAAAGAACCCAGATGCCTTTCAACAGAGGAATAGATACAGAAAATGTGGTACATCTACACAATGGAATATTACTCAGCTATCAAAAACAATGACTTGATGAAATGAAATTGATAGGCAAATGGATGGACCTGGAAAATATGATCTTGAGTGAGGTAACCCAATCACAGAAAAACACACATGGTATGCACTCATTGATAAGTGGATATTAGCCCCAATGCTCGAATTACCCTAGATGCACAGAACACATGAAACTCAAGAAGGATGACCAAAATGCGAATGCTTCACTCTTTCTTTAAAAGCGGAACAAGAATAGCCTTGGGAGGGGATAGGGAGGCAAAGTTTAGAGCAGAGACTGAAGGAATGCCCATTCAAAGCCTGCCCAACATGTGGCCCATACATATACAGCCACCCAATTAGACAAGATGGATGAAGCAAAGAAGTGCAGACTGGCAGGTACTGGATGTAGATCTCTCTGGAGAGACACAGCCAGAATACGGCAAATACGTAGGCAAATGCCAGCAGCAAACCACTGAACTGAGAACAGGACCCCCGTTGAAGGAATCAGAGAAAGGACTGAAAGAGCTCGAAGGGGCTTGAGACCCTATATGAACAACAATGCCAGAGCTTCCAGGGACTAATCCACTACCCAAAGACTATACATGGACTGACCCTGGACTCCAACCTCATAGGTAGCAATGAATAGCCTAGTAAGATCACCAGTGGAAGGGGAAGCCCTTGGTCCTGCCAAGACTGAACCCTCCAGTGAATGGATTGTTGGGGGGAGGGTGGTAATGTGGGGAGGATGGGGAGGGGGGCACCCATCTAGAAGGGGAGGGGGGGGGTTAGGGGAATGTTAGCCTGGAAACTGGGAAAGGGAATAACAATTGTAATGTAAATAAGAAATACTCAAGTTAATAAAGGTGGAGAAAAAAAAAAAAAAAGACCTCTGTAAGTATAATGCAAGTTCTTCACTGCTGAGACATCTTTCTAGGCCCAATTCCAATTCAATTATGATGAGCTGAGAAGTAGAGAGAGGAAATTTCCCAGAAATCAAAGGCCAGATAGCCTGTCAATCAGAGCATTACTGAGGCTCTGCCTCTAACAAGGTAGCAGGACTGACACCTAGGGGTGCACTCTGGTTCCTGTATGCTCAGCACACATGTTCCTGCACTTGCATAGCACCACGTACAAATACACAAAGATCTTTTTTTGTTTGTTGTTTTTAGGGTTTGTAGGGTTGGGTTTGTTTTGGTTTTTTTGGGTTTTTTGTTGTTGTTGTTGTTGTTGTTGTTGTTGTTGTTGTTTTTGTTTTTCAATACAGGGTTTTTCTGTGCAGTCCTTCCTGTCCTAGAACTCACTCTGTAGATCAGGCTGGCTTGGAACTCACAGAGATCCACCTGCCTCTGTCTTCTGAGTTCTGGGGCTAACGGTGTGTGCCACCGCTTCTCGGACGCGCACAGGTGTTTAAATGGCTGTTTTGGCTGAGGAAGCAGCTCAGTTGGTAGAATTGCTTGCCTGCATATGTGAGGCCCTGGGTTGGATCCTTAGCCCCAAATAAAAGCAAAAATGTGGCACACACTTGCAATATAATATTTGGGAGATAGAGGCTGGAGGGTCAGAAATTCAAGGGAAATCCCACACCAGCCTGGTACATAGGACCCCTAGTCAAATAATAATATCAAAAAATACTGTGTCATGTGACTCTTCAATAAAAAAAAAAAAAAAGAGGCTGAATGGTGGTGATGCATGTCTTTAATCCCAGCACTTGGGAGGCAGAGGTAGATGGATCTCTGTGAGTTCAAGGCCAGCCTGGTCTACAGAGTGAGTTTCAGCACAACCAGGGCTACACACAGAGAAACCCTATCTGAAAATATCAATTAATATGAGGATCTATCATCAGGGAGACACTCTCGTCATCATGATAATAGGAGTTTCAACTTGCCTAGAGACACACATAAAATGAATGAATACAAATCCATGAGAAGCAGCCATGTAAAAGGTAATTATCCCTATCCTGTAGATGAGAGGTATCTATAGTTGATACTCAGCAATGCTTTACGATTTGCTGGAGGCTCCACAGCCAGTAATGCTGAAACCAGGAGTCCAGCGCTTGACTCAGATCCCTACCTAGGAATGCCACACCCCAATTCTTCCTACTCTAGGATGTAGTTCTATCAACAAAACCAGTTCAAAAAGAATAAGAAAAGAAAACCAGGGGCTGGAGAGATAAATCAGCAATTAAAAACATTTGTTGTGCTAGACTTTGGGGATGGACATTTTTAATCCCAGCATTTAGGAGACAGAAACATGTGGATTTCTGAGTTTGAAGTCAGCCTGGTCTACAGAGTGAGTTCCAAGATGTCAGGATACACAGAAAAGCCCTGTGTATCCCGTCCCTCTGTGTATCCCTCTTCAGCCCAAATTACAAAAAAAGAAGAAAGGAAGAAAGAAAGAAAGAAAGAAAGAAAGAAAGAAAGAAAGAAAGGAAAAGAGAAAAGGAAAGGAAAGAAAGAAAGAAGAAAGATCAAAAACAAAACAAAAGAAAAAAAAAACCGCCTGCTGTTCTTACAAAGGACCTGGGTTCAATCCCCAGTTCCCAGATTCACAGTCATCCATAATCTCCATTCCAATGCTCTCTTCTAACCTTCAAGGACGCCAGGCGTGAATATGGTGTACACACAAATATGCAGGAAAAACATCTACACATACAATAAAATGAATAAATCTTTAAAATTTTTTTAAATGAAAAGGAGAGAGAAACAAAGCCTTTAAGATGGCTCAGAAGGTAAAGCTGCTTACCACCAAGCCTGACGACCCAAGTTGAACCCCTCGGAGCTACATGGTGGAAGGAGAGAACTGACTCCACAAGTTATCCTCTGATCTCCATGAATTCCCTGAATCTGCATGCATATACACACAGAGAGAATAATAATAAATGTAATTAATTTAAAAGGGGGAGGGGAAGGAAACATCCAGGTGTATTTTCCAACCCTTAGGAAGGTGAGGCAAGAGATGCTTAGGTTCAAGGCTGGCCCGAACCGTCTATCAAACTGTCTCAAGGACCAACGGTCTAGTGCAGTGGTAGTATAGTGTCCTAGAAAGCATATGGCCCTGGGCTTCATCTCTACTGAAGAAGAATTGTTAACTGGAGAACTGGACTCTCACCCACTGCTGCGAGGAATGTAAGAAGGTGCAACTCCTCTGGAACGCAGCTCACAGGCCTCAAGAGGTGAAACAGTGTTACCATGTGACTATGGCAACCGCTCCACTCTGGGGTATGAAATCAAAAGAACTGAAAAGAGATTCAACCAAACGCCTGCACTCTGGTGTACCTAACAGAAGCTAGCCAAATGTCTCTCAGCTGAGGGTACTTCTGTACTGACCCCCACATCCATTTAGAGCCATGGGCCTTGAGCAGCTCGCCCTCCACCACCGTTCTATAGTCTGTGAAATGGAGATCAAAGTTGTAACTCCTTCTTGAGCTTCTGCTGTGTAGAGGACAGGTCCTTGACACTCAGCTAGCACTAAGTAAATCCTAGGCCTTGTGAGACATGGGGTGGAGGGGGTGGGGAGATATAGTCTGGGCTGAGAGCCAGGAACAAGACTGCAGGTCTAGACTGAGTGAAGCCAGACTGAATGAAGCACTGGGTTCAGGAATTCCTCTCTTCCACTCTCCACCAGTCTATGAGCCCTGATGGTTAGAAGAACCCTAGACTAGAGAGAAGTAGAGAATTGTCACTGGTTTAGAGATAGGAAGGGCTTTTCTCACCCCTAGTGTGTGGCAGTCATTAGAGTTATACCAGTCACCCAACAAGTCTCAAACGGGAGCCTAAACTGGCACCAGCCACAGAGAGGCTGCTGGGTCTGACCGAGGGGCTGCAGGTATGAGATCTTCAACTCAGGAGTTTGTAGAGATGATGAAAGAAACAGGCTGCCGCCTATCTCAGTGTCGTGACTTTCCTGGGCTGTACGCCTGTCCCATTTCCTTCCCCGCTTCCCCTTTGCTCTCTCTCCAGGAAAACAGTGTCACTGTGTACCATGTGAGCCGCACACTGCCCTAGTTAGCACCTTTAAGCTCTGGAGTAATTCTACAAGGCACGTGTTTATTAATTCCAGTTTTCAAATGCTGAAGTGGAGGTACAGGTTAACTGAGCCATTTGAGGTCATTTTGTTGGGAAACAGAAGCTATCAAAGCCCAGCAGAGTAGGCAGGGGGAGTTAACTCCAGCCCTTTCTGCTAGTAGGAAAGGGTGGGGCTTGTTGATTGTCGATGGATGTTTTCTTTTTTTTTTTTTTTCTTTTTTTCGGAGCTGGGGACCGAACCCAGGGCCTTGTGCTTGCTAGGCAAGTGCTCTACCGCTGAGCTAAATCCCCAACCCCATGTTTTCTTATCCCAGAATTGTAGTTGGAATTCACACAAACCAGGGCCAAAGAGACAGCTCAGCTGATAAAATGCCCACCTAGCATGCATGAAGCCTTGGGTTCTACCCCAGCAACACGTAAGCTGGGTATGAGGCTGCGTCCCAGCACGAGAGTGATACAGAAAGGTCTGGGGTTCATAGTCATCCTTGATTAATATTCAGTTCAGGGCTGGTCTGGGCCACATGAGAGCCCACCTTAGAAAAATATTTTCGATTAATTGTAAACCATACATTACATTATACAACCTCAGGGAGTCTCATGAGGAGCACAGGAGCCTGAGACTGTGGAGTGCAGGAGAGTGCAGAAACCCTGTCTGGCCAACACAGCCAGGTCTCACACCAGGCTAAAGAGCCAAGCAATACAGAAAGGAGTGTCAGCCAGTCTGCTGAGGAGATGCTCTGGGAGTCCATTTATATAAAGTGTCCAGAAAAGGCCAATCTGAAGAGTCAGAGAGAAGATTTGTAGTTTCTAGGAAGAAGTGGCATGAGGAGTGACTGCTAATGGAGAAAGAAATTTTTTGCAGGGCAATAAAATGTCTTGAAGTTATGCAAAAGCATGCGTTCAGGATCAGAACAGAGCAGGTATGCCTGGGCCAGCACCAGCCTTGTTGGGCTTCAAGACAACACTTCTGGAGACAAGTCTGCCCCTGATGGCTCAGGGCCTTATGGTAGGATAGGTGGATACAGATGTTAGACGTGTAGCCACAGCCTGCCTCAAGGGACTTTGGCCTTGATGAGTAAAGGCTTCTAGAATTCTCACGTGCCCTGAGAAGCTGAGGAAGACCACCTCCTCTGCTCAAGAAAGGCCTCATGGACAGGATCAGACCTGGCACTGCAGCCCCAAGAGGACTGTCTGTACCAATAAGGAATGCTCCAGCCATTCAAGCACGCTGCCAGCGACCCACTGGATGAAGTTGCCATGGTACTGTACAAAAACAATGGGAGCTGCTTAGGTAAGTGTCTGCCTGAGCTAGACAGTGAGGATGGCAGGCCAGATGTCACAGACATGAGATGCTGGGACCACCTCCACAGCGCCCTTCCACCTCCTTTCTCTGCAATGCTTGGGTCATGGTATCCTGCCACCTTCACATCCCTCCTTTAAGGGCATAAGAAGACACTGTCGCTCTCAATACTCACTGGAGAAGGCAGGAGGTGCCTGGAAACCAACACAAACACCGGAGGGTTAGACTGTCAGGTTTCTCTGTCCTCTGTCCCAATACTATATTGATGTGGTGGGTAGGATCACTCTCTATGGCTTGGAACTGTCCTGTGCATTGGAGGGTGTCGAGTAACACCCACAGACACTGGAAGGGCCACCTTCTTACCACCACTGAAAACACCTCCGCATACTGCCAGGCGCCCACCAACCCGGGTGAGGACTGCTGGATTAAGAAACCTGGGCTCCAGGCTGGGGACCTGGAGAGGCAGTCCTTAACTTCAAGGTCAGGTTGGTCTATATATCAGGTTCAAGGTCAGCTGTAACTAGATAGCCAGATCCCTATCTTAGGAAGAGAGGGAGGATGGAAAGGAGAGATGAAGGGAAAGAGAGGGAGAGAAGGAGGGAGGGAAAGAAAGAAAACTGTCAGGTGGTGGTGGTGCACATTTTTAAAGATGGACAGATCCATCTTTAAGTTCAAGTCCAGACTGGTCTATAAAGCAAATTCAAGGATAGCCAAGGCTACACAGAGAAACCTTAGAGAGAGGGTGAGGGAGGGAAGGGAGGGGGGAGGGGAAGGGGAGTATGGGGGAGGGGAGGGGAGGATAGGGTAGGGGAGGAGGAAGAGAAGAAAGGAAAGGAGAGAGGAAAATCAAGCTTCTACCACAGTCTCAGCCATCTGCCATCTCTTCCATATTGTAGCTCACAGTCTGTCACCAGTCCCAGCAGTTCCCACAGCAGCTCCCTCCAGCAGGTTTTCCCCAAATCACAGGCTCCTGTTGAGCCCCCAACTCCTCACCTCCCTGGAAAGCTGCCTTCGTTGGTCCCTGTCTGGTTTCCTTAAAGAACGACCCTGGCATCACGCTTCAAAGGAGAAAAGAGTGACATTAGCGCTGTGTCTGTTTTGATCTCCCTCCCTCCCCTTCTCTCCCACAACCAAAGTTGTACATCATACAAATTCAAATGACTTCACAGTTAACTTAGATTCGGGGGTCGTATAATGCTGCTTAAAGGTGTTGGTTGTAGAGACTCGGGGCTGAAGCCGTTGTCAGAAGGGTAATGAGCGCTTTGGACTGGGTTGTCACCCTTCGCAGAGTGCTGTGAAGTACTTCTGCCTTTCTTCAGTCTCCATTCCCATCTGTCCCAGCTCTGGATGTGACATGTCAGCCTAGGTGGCTGATTGCTCAAGACACCGCTTGCTTTGGGTCCCTGTCGTGTACTTCTTGGGGCCTGAGAATGATATAGAGCGGGAGCCGTCACAAGTAAGGACACGCCTGACTTGTGCACCAGGCCAATTAGTTTCTGGACTTGACTCTGTAAACCCAGCTCCATCCAGTCTGTGGCCTGTGTGCCTGGGCAGAGGGAGAACTTTCCCTTAAGGCTCTAGAAGCCAAGCTTGTCCAAAGTTGTGACTGACTGCTGCTTGATCCTGTTAGGGTCCAAGAGTCACTGAAGATACCCCAGCCTCAAATAGTATGCAAAAGCAAAGAGCGTTTATTCAGCTGAATCTCCTGCATGCAGGGGTCTCCCCGTTTGGGGGTGGAGAGCTCCATGGACTCACAGGCCCAGCTTTTGTTGTCAGTTGGGGGAACTCCAGGGAGGGATGTGTGCCCTTTCACCTGGATTGGTTAGCTCTGTCTCTTGGGGTCTGACTGGTTCTACATTGGCTCTGGAGACTTCCCAGGGAGGTGCTCACTCATTAGCTACCTATTCTTACTTCAGGGCAGATGACGGACAGATTCCTGGACCTGGGTTCTCATTTTCCTGGGAAATAGAAACTTAGGCCTAGTCTCCCAAACTGCCAGTCTGTAGCCTGTCATGGAGTCAGCCAGGTTCTGGCTAACTCAGTCCTCTCAATCGCCGGGCATACTCCCGGCCTGAGAGACAGGAGGTGGGGCTACTGGCCATAGGAAACCTTGCAATGCAGTGACACAGAACAGACCCTCAGACTGGAACAGAACCCTGCTTCCTCTGTTTTCAGCCTTCACTCATGGGGCAGCCCAAAGGTTCTGCTGTCTTTTCTGGGTGGTAGTTGTTGATTTTTTTTAGATAGGGTCTCATATATCCAAGGCTGGCTTCAAACCTGCTCTGCAGCAAAGAATGATCTTGGCCTCCTGATCATCCTGCCTCCAATACTGGGGTTTCAGATGTGGCCCTACCTGGCACTTAGCTGTGTTTGTCAGGAAAGGTTATTCCTGCTTGAGGAGTTTGGTCCCCGAGTGGCTCTAAAGGAGATAGAAGAGAAGAAGCAGGATTAGACTTTCTAGTTTATATATAGCACAGGTCTCTCTGAAGGACAGTTTCCAATCACAAGTACACAGGACCTTAAAACCCATCTCGAGCCTGGTGGTGGTACACACGTGTTTCATCCCAGGACTTGGGAGGCGGAGGCAGGCTTATCTCTGTGAGTTCAAGTCCAGCTGGGTTACAGCGAGAGTTCTAGGACAGCCAGATCTACATAGGGAGTCCCTGTCGTCGTCATCACGTCATCATCATCATCACCACCACCACCACCACCACCATTGTGATATTTTACTTTGTTAAAATATTCCACACAAGCAGAAAATTCATGTTTTGAAAGTGTATGGAGGACTGGAGAGATGGCTCAGTAGTTAAGAGCACTGACTGCTCTTCCAAAGGTTCTGAGTTCAACTCCCAGCAACCACATGGTGACTCACAACCATCTGTAATAGGATCTGATGTCTTCCTCTGGTGTATCTGAAGACAGCTACAGTGTACTTACATAAAATAAATCTTTTTTTAAGTATATGGAATTCAGTTATGACCAGGGATGGGAGTGGATAGGGCATTTTCATATTCCGTATTCTAGAAAGGCATCTGCCCACATTGCTATAAGTAGCTTAGCAGATGTACATAGTTACTGACTTGCTTGCCCTAAGTTAATTCCCCAGGATAGGTGGGGCCTAGAGGAACACTAGCAGACACTAACTAGACTCAGTTTCCAGAAAGCAGGAGTTCAAGGAATGGTAATGGAGGCACACGCATCGTCAATCTGATGACCACAGGCAGAACGCCTGTCCTTATACAGCCTGTTGGCTAGAGTTGAGGCAGAAGGTAGCATATTGAGGGTGTTAAATCACTGTCTTCTGGGACCAGCTCTCCGAATACAGCACAACGTACAGGTTCAACGCTGGTCTCCGCTCGCTGGCGTTTGCAGTGACGAGCAACACCAGCGCCAACATTCCAATACTGGTTGTGCCTAAGCGCATTCACAGAACTGCGTGACTCTTGCTATCTAATTTTAGGACATTATCGAGAGCCCCAGAAGAGATTCCCTAATGATTTGCAGTCAAGCCCCACTCCTGCCTCCAGAAGAGGATGCTAGAGCCTCTGGGGCTGGAGTTAGCTGGGTGCTGGGAATCGAACAACTCTGGTCCTCTAGAAAGTACCAAGTACCCTTAACTGTTGGTCCATCTCCCACTTTTCTTTTCTTTCTTTCTTTTTTTTTTTTTTTTTTTGAGACAAAATCTTAATCTGGCCTCAAGGTTCCTAGGCTCAACTGATCCTTCTTTCCAAGTAGCTGGGACCACAGACCCAAACCACCATCCAAGACAACTTTACATATGAATATCTAATTATCCTGTCCCCGTTTGTTAAAACAAATGATTCTTTCGTTGGATCATCTTGGTGCTTTAGCTACAAATCAGTCAAGGGCTCTGCGGTTAAGAGCACTGGTGGCTACACCAGAGGACCCAGGCTCAATTCCCCAACACACACAGGGTGGCCACAACCATGTGTAACTCGAGTCCCTGGGAACCTGATGCTCTCTTCTGTCCTCTGTGGGAGCATCAGGTGCACATGTGAAACATTGGCATAAATGCAAACAAAGGACTCTTACGCACAAGTAAAATTTTACAACTTAGTTCAATGTGAGCCTGTCAGTCTGTCGCCAGGTTGTCAGCTTTAGTCTGTGGATCTGTATGTCCGTCCTCACGACAACACCATACTTCCTCTCTTTTGCTGTCTTGCAGACAGAAGCCAGAGCTTTGTGTATACTGGACTAAGGCTCTGACCCTGACCTCTGCCGCACTGAGCTGATGACTCTTGTCTTGCCATCAACAAGACTCTCGATGTTTGAAATCTGCGAGTTCAGGCTTCCTCTGTTGCTCTTTCAAATTGTTTTGGCTGTTCTGGAGCCATGAGGTTCCATGAGAACTACAAGGTTATCAACTTCTGTGAACTTCCCCGACGGGGATTGGATTAGATTAGAATGGGTTGGTAGACACGTTTGGAGATCTGAACTGTGCAGTCTGGGGCTTGGTAGTGACGAGCACTGCTGCTTTTCCTGAGGGCCAGGATCCATTTCCAGCACCCATGATGCAGCTCACAACTATACAGCCCCAGACCCAGGTGACCAAGATGTCCTCTTCTAATCTCTTAAGGTACCAGGCATCCACATCCACATGATCAGATAAACCTGCAGGTAAAACACACACACACACATATGTATGTGTATATATATATATATATATATATATATATATATGTGTGTGTGTGTGTGTGTGTGTGTGTATGTGTATGTATGTATGTATATATGTATATATATGTTAAAATGTAAACATTTTCACTACATGTGCATTGTGAACATGCATGAAATTGTAAGGGATAAATAAAACCACAGAAACATGAGGAGAGAATATTTTCTAATTATTTAGAGAAACCTTTACCTAGCTAACTAACCAGGACATGGATGGAACCCAAGTGTCTGGTAAAAGGAAAAGCATCCGGCTTAGGACCTCCAAGACCAAGGTCTCAGCACAGAGGAGACTCATTTGTTCCAGAGGGACAGAGGGCAGGGAATAGAGACACAGACAGGAGATAGAGGATGATGGGGAGGGGAACAAGGGAGAGGGGGAAGGGGTATTTATCCTGAAGGACAAAAGACTGACTCCAGGAAGAGAGGAGACAGATGGCCCATAGGCAAATGGTGGATAATAAGGGGAAAGGAGAAACCCTGTATGGGATGAGGAGAGTAACTGGGCATGTTAATTAGGGCAGCTAAAGGGGGCTTTTGATTGCTGGACTTCAATACTTTGATAGCTGGACCTTGGTGGTCAGCATCAGGAGGGAAGTGGCCAAAAAAAAGGAATAGACCTTGTGACTAGCTTTAGGAACGCAAGTAGAGGGAACTGAGCAAAGTAGAGGAAATGGGGCAGAAGGGCAAGGCTGTCCGAGCTCTACTTGCCATGCTGGGCTGGCTGGAGTCCCTCCATTTAGGCTATCCTGCTGGTCTTGCTTTATTGTTCTGTTCGAAGCTAGTCTCGAACTAGCTATAGCATGCGATAACCTCGAACTTTCTCTGTGCTCCTCTCTGCTTCACAAGTGCTGAGATCACAGGCGTGTCACCTTGCTCAGGCTGACGGGCCTGCATTTGTTATTGAATTTACTCCTCAGAACTGTAGCCTTCTTTACTGCTGGGAAATGAGATTACTTTTCTTCATTTTGGGAAGCCTGGAAATACAATTGCTTTTTGCAGAGTAATATTGCACCTATTCTACACATCCGCTGAATTAAATTATTAGCTATAGTCATCGATTTCTCGGTACTTTTCTTTTTATCTTTTCTGAGTATGAGTGTTTTTTACCTGCATGCGTGCATGCGCACCACATTCTTGGGTGGTGCCAGTAGAGGTCAGAAGAGTGTGTACCCTGGGATCGAGGTCCTCTGCGAGAGCAAAACAGATCCTTAAGGACTCAGATACTTCTCCTCCAGCCCCTTTAGCCTATTCTAGGTGGAAGATAATGTCACCAGCAAATGCACTTAGTCTAACTTCCTTCTCAATCAAATGCTTTTTATTCTTTCCGTGGAGTAATCGTGCTGGCTAGATGCATGAGGTGGGACGGTAACTCTGCCGGCCTTGCCGCTGCTGGAGGCGGGGCTTCACACACGTGTCGAGCACTCTGGTAGGGAGATCTAGGTCTTTTGGCACTGGGCTTTATCTAGCTGAGGAAGTTCGAACTTTTACCATGAGAGCGAATGGGTTTTAATAAATGCTTTTTAGTAATGCCCCTGAGATGAAAAATGTTCTGGGTTTTTTTGTTTGTTTGTTTGTTTTGTTTTGTTGTTGTTGTTTTGTTTTGTCTTTTTGGCTGGTTGCTTTGCTATTGTTCCAGACAGGATCTCATTACACAGCCTTGGCTAGCCCCAAACTCACTGTGTAAACCAGGCTGGCCTCGAACTCACAGACACCTGCCTGCTTCTCTCTGCCTCCCAAGTTCTGGGACCAAAGGCATGAGCTACCACACTCAGCTTTTATTGCTTTTTGATAGACAGGATTTTTTTTTTTGGTTCTTTTTTTTTCGAGCTGGGGACTGAACCCAGGGCCTTGCGCTTCCTAGGCAAGAGCCTCTACCACTGAGCCTGAGGGAATCCCCAACCCCCGATTTTTTTTTTTTTTTTTTTACTGTGTTATATTTAGTGACTTTTAGATAAAGAATTGACTCACCGAGATTAATCCAACTTGGCCATCACACACAGTTCTCACATATCGCTTGGCTTAGTTACAATTTTATTGGGGATTGTTTATTTGTTGAGACAGGGACTCTTTTTTTTTTTTTTTTTGGTTCTTTTTTTCAGAGCTGGGGACCGAACCCAGGGCCTTGCCCTTCCTAGGTAAGCCCTCTACCACTGAGCTAAATCCCCAGCCCCGAGACAGGGACTCTTTATGTTTGCAGGCAGCTAGCTAGTTTTGAGACAGTCTTGTGTAGCCCAGGCTAGCCTCAACGTGTTCTATAACTGAGGATGATGTTATACTCCTGCTCCTTTTGCCTCTACCTCCTGAGTTTAAGGGTTATGGTCATGAGCCATCACTACCAGCTGTTCCAGGATCTTAAGATGGAGGATTAAGCCATTGCATTGAGATATTTGTTGAGTGATGCACAGTCACTGGTTGCTACAATAAATGGCTCTGTGTCTTCCGCTCCGGCATCCATTAAGGGCTGATATGTTGTTTTTGTTTGGTATTGGTACAGCCCCTCTAGATTTCTTTAGGTCACTGCTTTCAGAGAATCTTTTCCTTGTATTTTTTACTTTGATCATGAAATATGTCTCAGACTTGGAAATTTAGTATTCCTGATGCCAAGGCAAAGGAGTTCAGGCCAGCCTGGGATGCATAACAAATGGACAAATGGGCCTCAAATAAATAACTAGCTGTGATGCTCTTGGGCTGATGAGAGGCCCCAGTTGGTGGTGTGTTTGTCACCCAAGCCTGAGGACCTAAGTTCTATCCCCACCAACCACATTAAAAGCCAGGCACATGTTTTCCACCCAGAACCCCAGTGCTGGAGATGCAGAACTCAGAGGAAACCTGGGGCTGCTTGGCCGCTCACCCTACACTGATCAGCGATCTGCAGCTTCCGCCGAAAAGCCCTGGTTCAAAAAATGAGGTGGATGGTGACTGAGAACAACAGTGCGGGTGACCTCTGGGGTACACACACAGAGATGTACCTACACACACACACACACACACACACACACACACACACACACACACACACACACATACTCGCATACAGAGCTTGTAGCTGGATTTTTGGTTTGTTTTCTGAGATAGGGTTTCTCTGTGTAGCCCTGGCAGTCCTGACACTCACTCTGTAGAGCAGGCTGGCCTCGAACTCACAGAGATCTACCTGCCTGTGCCTCCTGAGTGCTGGGATGAAAGGCTTGTGCCACAACTGCCTGGCATAACTATATCTCATTATTACCCATATGCTGCTCTTTAATCTTTTACCAGGAAGTTGTATATATGTTATAATGTATATGAATCATACATTTGCTCTTAGTGTAATTGTGGAGAGATACTGGCCCGTGCCATTTTGTTATGTGTAAAATGGTTAACCCCACTTCAGGGGCTTACACACATGACCATGGTTCCACTCCCCCACTCACTTTTTAGCGAAGAATCAAAACTTAGGAAGTCACAGAAAATCATCAGTCATTGTGAGCTCAGCCATGACCCCAGCATCGCAGACATGAGCTTCTGCCCCAGAGGTTACACTGCAAGCCCTGTGACTTCCTCTCTCACCAGCTGGAGTCAGGCTCTACACGCAACCAGAGGGATCTTTGGAAACTATGAATCCATGGGGCTTGGGCAGCAGAGCCGAGAGCTCCCCATGAGGATGGCTTATGCTGCCTCTCTAGTGTCACCATGTCCAATATACATCAGAGAGAGAGAGAGAGAGAGAGAGAGAGAGAGAGAGAGAGAGAGAGAGAGAGAACACTATACTGTGTGCCTTTCCTACCCAGACTGCCCAAGGAGCACAGTGCTGTTCTCAGTTTCCTTTGCTGCTCTCTGAGTACATCCATCCATCTTAGGACTTTCAAGAACCTAAGATCCCTTAGGTAGCTGTCACCCAGATCTCTCAATATGACTTATTCTCTCTACACCAAATTTCATGGCTTCCCCTCTTTTCTCCCTATTCAGTTTGCACAGACTCTGCAGGATTTGCTCAGTGACCTTCACGTAACCAAGAGCACTGTGGAGACTGTTAAGAAGGATATGGACTCGGTTAAGTTTGTATTTGAAAAGGTAGTCATCCCTCTCCCTTTACTCTGCCGGAAAGGGGGGAGAAAGGTTTAAGCCAGCCTAGTCGTTTGTCCTGTCCCCCTGAACTTTCTGTGATCCTGCTACATGGTCCTCCCTCTGCTGTGCCAAGCATCAGGTATCGGTAACAGAAACATACTTACTTCATCTTGACTTAGGAAATTATAGAAAAATAATAAAAATTATAGAAAATTATAGAAAGTAATAGAAATTATTGTTTTACTTTCTAAATTGCTTAAAATGCATTGGGTGGTGTGTGTGTGTGTGTGTGTGTGTGTGTGTGTGTGTGTGTATGTGTGTGTGTGTGTTGTATGTGTTTTAATGTTTTGTGTATGGGTGTGCATGTCTGTGTGTCATGTGTGTATCTGGTGCATGCAGAGGCCAGAAGAAGGTGTCAGATCCCCTAGCACTGACGTTACAGATGGTTGGGGTCCACTATGTAGATGCTGGGAGGTTCAGAGTTGCCCGGGTGTTGGGCAACTGCTGAATTTGGGTTCCCCGGCACTCTTTTCATTAGAAGCGCTATCCAATCTAAAAAGCAGGCTAAACCTAGCACGGGCACACGGGTTCCTGCTGCTCCATATAGGAACAGCCTACCATGAACACACCCCAGCCTACCATGGAGTGACACAAATCCTTGAAGCCAGAGGGACCACAGCAGATGAAGTTGAGCTGGAGTCCAGAGCCAGGTCTTCATCTGCAAGCCACCAAGTGTCGCAGCTGGGCCGTTTCCCCCAAAGAGAGGGACTGACTGTAACATTTGAGCCTCAGGCTAATCTGGGGCTGGGTCAGGACCACTAAGTGTTAGAAAAGGACACCTTGGGGGAAATATGTCTGAGAAATAATTCCTCCTTGGCCCATCTCTTGCAGATTCATTGTCCTCATGTTAATCTGCTCTGTAACAGGGTACCTTGTAGCCCCGGCTGGCTTCCAGCAGAGACTGGCTTACATTGGATTCTCCCCTCCACATCAGAGCAAGCTTCATCCCTCCTGGTTTTATGCAGCACTGGGGATCAAGCTGAGGGCTTCAGATATGCTTGGCAAGCATTTTACCAACTCAGCCACATTGCCATCTCTCCTCTTGATCCTTCTCTTTCCCCTACAACATAACGTTTTTACTGATTCTCTGCAAACCTCATGTCATGCACCCCGCTCACACTCATTTCCCAGTCTTTCCGTGCCTGCTCTGCCACCCTTGTGACCTTGCCCCTCTTGAAGATTCTTCATGATCTACCCATTTGGCATCCTGAAAAATTCAAAGATTGTTAAATACTCTGTAGTCCAACTTTCCTGGGAAATTACATCCTTCCATTCCAAACTCAGTTAGCTAATATGGTGAGAAGCAGCCAGGTTGGGACCACAGCCCATACCCCAGCCTCGGATTCCGTTTCTTGGACAGCTAAACCCACAAAAAATGGAACTTCTCTGTGACGACTTCAAAGTACACAGCCGGAAGCTGGGTGCCCTGCAGCGGGAAGTGGTAAGATCTTTGGATTCCAGTCTCTTGCCCTGTGCACTAGGGATACAATAAGTTTGGAGAACAGCACATTCTGGAAAGGGTTTCAGTGAGCAGGCAAGTCCCCAGGATCAGGTGTAGTAGCCACACATATGCTATACCGCCCCACCCCACCCCGCCCTACCCAGGCATCCACTCACTTTCTTCATCCCACTACACAGGTTACTCTCCAGAACAAGGTCCGTACTATCCCCAAACCTGAGGAGATGGTACTCTGGAGTAGCCTCCACGAGGCCATGTTCAGAATGGTGAGTGGGAAAGGAAGACCGGGACGAAGGGAGGATGGTGAGAACAGACCAACCATTTCAGTTCCTTCCCCTGCAGGGAAAGCATAAGCCGGAAGAGGAGGCATCCACTGTGCGGCAGAGCGTCCCAGAGAGTCCCTTGGAGCAGCAGCCGCCTGAGGATGGACCCATTCCCAGAACCACCCCTATGCACACCATGATGCAGTTTGGAACCACAGGGATCCTCAAGGGGGACGAGTTCACTCGGGCTGTTGAGTTTGCTGACTCCCAGGGCATAGAGCTGGGTCAGGCCTCTGTGTCTCAGACACACAGTCTGAGACAGGCTGTCTCTGTCCCTGTCTCTGTCCCTGTCTCTGTCCCTGTCGGGATTCCTGCCTCTGGCCCTGCCTCTGGCCCTGTCTCTGTCCCTGTCTCTGTCCCTGTCGGGATCCCTGTCTCTGCCCCTGTCTCTGCCCCTGCCGGGGTCCCTGTCTCTGCCCCTGTCTCCGTCCCTGCCGGGGTCCCTGTCTCTGCCCCTGTCTCCGTCCCTGCCGGGGTCCCTGTCTATGCCCCTGTCTCCGTCCCTGCCGGGGTCCCTGTCTCTGCCCCTGTCTCCGTCCCTGCCGGGGTCCCTGTCTCTGCCCCTGTCTCCGTCCCTGCCGGGGTCCCTGTCTCTGCCCCTGTCTCCGTCCCTGCCGGGGTCCCTGTCTCTGCCCCTGTCTCTGTCCCTGCCGGGGTCCCTGTCTCTGCCCCTGTCTCCGTCCCTGCCGGGGTCCCTGTCTCTGCCCCTGTCTCCGTCCCTGCCCCCTGGGTCCCTGTCCCTGCCGGGGTCCCTGCCGGGGTCCCTGCCGGGGTCCCTGCCGGGGTCCCTGCCGGGGTCCCTGCCGGGGTCCCTGCCGGGGTCCCTGCCGGGGTCCCTGCCGGGGTCCCTGCCGGGGTCCCTGCCGGGGTCCCTGCCGGGGTCCCTGCCGGGGTCCCTGCCGGGTTCCCTGCCGGGGTCCCTGCCGGGGTCCCTGCCGGGTTCCCTGCCGGGGTCCCTGCCGGGGTCCCTGCCGGGGTCCCTGCCGGGGTCCCTGCCGGGGTCCCTGTCTCTGCCCCTGTCTCCGTCCCTGCCGGGGTCCCTGTCTATGCCCCTGTCTCCGTCCCTGCGGGTCCCTGCCGGGGTCCCCTGCAGGGTCCCTGCGGGGTCCCTGCCGGGTCCCTGCCGGGGTCCCTGTCTATGCCCCTGTCCCGTCCCTGCGGGATCCCTGTCTCTGCCCCTGTCTCCGTCCCCTGCCGGGGTCCCTGTCTCTGCCCCTGTCTCCGTCCCTGCCGGGGTCCCTGCCGGGGTCCCTGTCTCTGTCCCTGCCAGGGTCCCTGCCAGGGTCCCTGCCAGGGTCTCTGCCAGGGTCCCTGCCAGGGTCCCTGCCGGGGTCCCTGCCGGGGTCCCTGTCTCTGCCCCTGTCTCCGTCCCTGCCGGGGTCCCTGTCTCTGCCCCTGTCTCCGTCCCTGCCGGGGTCCCTGTCTCTGCCCCTGTCTCCGTCCCTGCCGGGGTCCCTGTCTCTGCCCCCGTCTCCGTCCCTGCCGGGGTCCCTGTCTCTGTCCCTGTCTCCGTCCTGCCGATCCCTGTCTCTGCCCCTGTCTCCGTCCCTGCGGGTCCCTGTCTCTGCCCCTGTCCCGCCCTGGGTCCCTGTCTCTGCCCCTGTCTCCGTCCCCTGCCGGGGTCCCTGTCTCTGTCCCTGTCCGTCCCTGCCGGGGTCCCTGCCGGGGTCCCTGCCGGGGTCCCTGCCGGGGTCCCTGCCGGGGTCCCTGTCTCTGCCCCTGTCTCCGTCCCTGCCGGGGTCCCTGTCTCTGCCCCTGTCTCCGTCCCTGCCGGGGTCCCTGTCTCTGCCCCTGTCTCCGTCCCTGCCGGGGTCCCTGTCTCTGCCCCTGTCTCCGTCCCTGCCGGGGTCCCTGTCTCTGCCCCTGTCTCCGTCCCTGCCGGGGTCCCTGTCTCTGCCCCTGTCTCTGTCCCTGCCGGGGTCCCTGTCTCTGGTCCCTGTCTCTGTCCCTGCCGGGGTCCCTGTCTCTGCCCCTGTCTCTGTCCCTGCCGGGGTCCCTGCCAGGGTCCCTGTCTCTGTCCCTGCCGGGTCCCTGTCCCTGCCCTGCCGGGTCCCTGCCAGGGTCCCTGTCTCTGTCCCTGCCGGGGTCCCTGCCGTCCCTGCCGGTCCCTGCCGGGGTCCCTGTCTCTGTCCCTGCCGGGGTCCCTGTCTCTGCCCCTGTCTCTGTCCCTGCCGGGGTCCCTGTCTCTGCCCCTGTCTCTGTCCCTGCCGGGGTCCCTGTCTCTGCCCCTGTCTCTGTCCCTGCCGGGGTCCCTGGATTTGCATCTGGGCCTGGTTTCATGCCAGTCTTTGGCCCTAGACCTGGAATGGCTCCCCCAGGTGTATGGACCTCACCACCAAGAGCCTGGGCTAGGGGTAATGTTTGGCCCATGTGGGATATGGGGCCCTACCAGACTGGCCCAGGTCCAGTTCGCCCCATGGGACAGATGGCCCGGGCTCGTTTCGTCATGGACACTGGAATACCGTGGACTCTGCCGCAGGAGACCTACCGGCTCCCGGGTCTTGAAGAAAGAGGGGATGAATACGAGTACTTCCTTCCAGGCCCTCGGGAAGAGACGCCTATGGATGAGATTTCCCAGGAAGAGATCTCTGAGTATGGGGCTCCCCAGGAAGAGATCTCTGAGTACGGGACTCCCGAGGAAGAGATCCCTTCGGAAGGGGCTTCCCAGGAAGAGATGTCTACGGAAGGAGCTCCCTCGGATGGGATTCGCAAGGGAAGAGTTCCTCGGGAGAAGATTTCCAAAGTAAAGGCCCCCAGGCACAGAACCCCTAAGGAGAGGGTTTCCCATCACAGAGCCCCCAAGGATGTGGGCTCCCAAGAAATGGTCATCAAAGAAGAGACTCCTGAAGTCAAAGTCCTCAAAAAGGTGATCTACAAAGACAAAACCCAGAAGGACAAGGCCTCGGAACAACGCCAAAAGGCCCCACAGCCTGCCTTAAAGAAGCTGAGGTCTGCTATTACCATAGCTGTAGCAGCTGCCGCTGCATATGCAGCCGCAGCAAACTCAGCTGCCCAGGCAGCCAAAGATGCTGCCAAGGCCATCCAGGATGTCCCTACAACCCAGATGGCTGCCGAAGCATCACGCGTTGCATCCTCAGGGCCTCTAGGGGCCATTGCAGATTTCCTGGGTGCAGGATTTCGCCGTGGGGCCACCATCAACCTACCTTTCGGTGATGAGGAGATGGAAGAGTTTCCTGAAGAGTTTACAGCACCCTTTAACCCCTTCCCAGCCAAACCAGTCCTGTCCCAGGCTATGATAAATGCCATGTACGCTACGAGTCCTGAAGAAAAGAAAAAGGCTGTGCAGTATTCCATGAGCCATATTGCCCAGATGCCTATCAGACATGACTCCCTGAAAGAAGAGTTTGCCAACCTGTCAACCAATTTAAACCAGCGTCTAAATTACCTAGGTAGGGCTGGCCCATCCGGGGAGGGCAGCAGAGGCTCTGATCCTCCCTGTAGCCTCCTCAGGCTTCCTCTACAAACTCTGCTCTCAAACATTAGCCACTCATTCCTTTGGCTTAAACACTAGTCTCCTCTCCTCTCCTCTCCTCTCCTCTCCTCTCCTCTCCTCTCCTCTCCCTCTCTCCCCCCTCTCTCCAAGACAGGGTTTCTCTGGTAGCCCTGGCTGTCTTGGAACTCACTCTGTAGACCAGGCTGGCCTCAAACTCAGAAATCTGCCTGCTTTTTCCTCTGAGTCCTGGGATTAAAAGCACGCACTACCATGCTTGGTTCACAAAAGAATTTCTTTTGTGAGTTTCTTAAAAACTGTAATAGAAAACCTATCATTCTCTTTACGTGCCCCCCCCCAGACTTGCCCACTGTCTTCTTTTGGGACATGACACAAACATGGGAGCTCTCTCCTGTCACGTTACCCCATCATTCCTTTTAACAGCTGGTCCCTCTTTTTTCTTTCAGCTAACATGGGAAGCTCTGGTGTGCTTGGTAACACGGTAAATGTACTGGAGGAAAAGATTGTTAACCTCCAGAAGGCCAGGCTGCAGGTCAGTGTCATGATCACAGAAGGGCTTTGGAGAAAATGGTGGCTTGGCTTGAGCTAGGACCCAGCCTCCTGACTTTTACCCTCCCAGTGACGCTCTGAAGTGCATGGGGTGGCCCAGCAGTTGCCTCCATGCAGAGTTAACCGGGGGCTCTGCTGTCTCTGTTAATAAGTATTTCGTGGGCTGTCAGATGGCAGACTGGTATCTCCTCTCCGTCTTGGGACCCTTTGACTTGTAGCAGAGGTCTTGGATATATCACTGTCTCTGCCATTTAGGAGGAAGAGCTGGAGAGAGTTTGGGGACACCAGATAGACACAATGAAGAGTCACTACATGGTGCTAGACAGGGCAGTGGAAAGGCTCCAGGGTCGCATGGACGACTTGAAGGTTCGGAGGCCTGACAACCCAACGGGGGCGGGGGGAGACCACAGGGGAATTCCTCCTTGAGACTACGAGACCATCCCCTAAGGTCCACAAAATACAAGGGAACTAGACAGCATTTTATTCTGCATAAATTATACTTCAATTAAAAATAAACCCCAGGGGCTGGAGGGAATTAAAACCACACTGGCTTTTGCAGAGCACCTGGGGCCCACTCCCAGCTTAACTTCAAAGCTGGGTGGTGGTGGTCACACCTTCAATCCCAGCACTCAGGAGGCAGAGGCAGGGGAGATCTCTGAGTTCGAGGTCAGCCTGGTCTATAGATGGAGTTCTAGGACAGCTGGGGCTACACAAAGAAACCCTACCCCAAAACAAAAACAAAACAAAAACAAAAACAAAAACCCACACAAGCACCTGTAACTCCAGTGGATTCATTGTCCTGGATCCCAGGAGCACCTGTATGCCTGTGGTGTCCATCTATACAGGCAGGTACAACATTTATATACATAAACGTTTTTTTAAAGAATCACCTCCCTATACATAGAGGTCCTGGACAGTGTCCATTCTTGAGAGTCTTTGTGTCACCAACCTGAGGGTAGGAGGACAGGTTAAGGCTTAATGATACTTGCTGAAGGGATCAGTGAGTGAATAAGAGGCTCTCTTGCACCAACAACTATGCTAATAACGTTTTTCCTGAACCAGTTCTTCCTCCCTCAGGGTTGAGAATAGAACCCAGGGCCTCATGCACGCTAGGCAAGCAGACTAACAGAAAAGAACTAAATGAGAGTCCAAACTGGGGACTCCCCCGCCCCCGACACCGCCCCCCTGTCGTTGGTGACCTTGGGGACAAGATGGATGTGGTAACGACTTGGTGTTAGTTACAGCTGAGCTTAACTTCAAATAACATAAGAATCCCCGAGTAACCAACTAAAGGTATAAATGTATTTATCTTTCACATTAAAAAGTTCAAGTGAGGGGTTGGGGATTTAGCTCAGTGGTAGAGCACTGGCCTAGCAAGCGCAAGGCCCTGGGTTTGGTCCCCAGCTCCGAAAAAAAGAAAAGAAAAAAAAAAAAGTTCAAGTGATTGGTCTAGAGGTGTTTGTCGATGTTGCTGACACGAGCTCCATTTTCTAGTTCTTTGTGACTACCATTCATAATGTCATTGTGGCTGGTCTCCAAACATTGACTCTTCTGTTCAAGCCAGTGGCAAAGAGGGGAGGGGAGGTGGTAAACACTTGCCTAGCGTCTGCAGAGCCCTGAGCTCCATCTCTGGGACACAGGGAGTATAGGTGAAGAAGGTTAACCACACCCACTGACCTCAGTCTACATCCCAGTCGCATAAATGCAAGGCAGGCTCTAGACTGCAGTCCTGATTCGAGTAGCTAACTTGGATTTTTCCCCTGTGGGTGAGGGAGACCAGAAGTGAAGAGAGAAGAAGCCGGTGTGCAGACTGAGAGAGAAAGTGACCCTAGGCTCTGGGGACAAGGGAGACTCGATGCTGCTCCAATAGTGGGGGAAATCGGTTGGCAGCGGACAGGCCGGCACTGGTGAAATTATGTCATGGGAAGTGAGGGTTTCCCCATCATGCTTGGACACTATGTGTGGTCTGTGACTAGTGTTCTGCGTTTAGCAAAGCACACTCCGACCCCATTGTAGATCAGATGAGGTGGAGCTGGCCTTAAGCATCTAAGGAAGGGAAATCGCCAGCCAGCCCTGGTTTGTGCTTCTTTTCTTTTGGGTTGACACCCTCTCCAAGGATTAGCCCATCCCTGCTCTTGTGTCGCTCCTCTCCAGTTCCCGCTGCTTGTGAGCACGAGCCTTCTAACAGTCCCACCTGCTGCTTGTCCACATGGCAAAGTTAGAAGCATAAAGTAGATGTCACGCTCAAGGTCAGGACAAAGGCTGACCTGCCCGTGTTCTGTTCTTAGGTCCTCAAGGCGGAACTCGAAAGGCTGGATCTGGTTAAGGCAGATAAAACAGTCGTAGATCTGGAGCTGAATGAAGTAAGACATCCTCCTAGCTCCCCCATTTCCTCTCCCTGCTAATCCTGAGCCTCTGCTGTGCCAACCATGGGGACAGATGCACCCAGGTGGAGACAGCAAGAGCATTCGCTCTGCCTTTATTAATTCAGGAAATTGCACTCCTCTCAAAAAGTACTCATCCATTCCTCTTTTCCACGACTGGAGATTGATGACGCTATTATTTTAAAAATCAGGCATCAGATCAGGTGTGGTGGTGGCAGGTGCCACTTGGGAGGCGGAGGCAGGTAGATTCTGTGAGTTCAAGGCCAGCCTAGTCTACAAAGTGAGTTCCAGGCCAGCCAGGGATACATAGTGAGATCCTGTCTCAAAAAGCCCAACAAGGGGTTGGGGATTTAGCTCAGTGGTAGAGCGCTTGCCTAGCAAACGCAAGGCCCTGGATTCGGTCCCCAGCTCCGAAAAAAAAGAAAAAAAGAAAAAAAAAAGAAAAAGCCCAATAAAATTAAATAAATTAAATAAATAAATAAATAAATAAATAAATAAATAAATCAGGCATTAGTCTGGGGATGTACTCAATTGGTCAAGTGCCTTCCTAGCATTCATGAACACCTGGGTTCAATCCCCAGCACCGTATGAACTGTGCATAGTGACAGGTAGCCATAATTCCAACACAGAAAGCAGGAGAACCAGCAATTCAGGGTTATCCTGGACTATGGGAACAAGGCCAACCTGGTGTACATGTCACGTCAACTTTCCCGTTTGCCTCAGATCCCACAGCTGTGTTTGACAGTGTAGACACCAACACTGAACTTAAGCTAAGGCTACACTTGTGTCCTTCAACTAGAGAAACTGACCACAGGGAAGAGAGGCCCCACCTCCCAGCAGTTTTGCTGCCCTGAACGCCCTCTCCCTAGAAAGCTGACAGGGGCATGCTAGCGAGCAAGGCGAACCGAGTGGACCTGGAGACGGTGGCGATGGACCTGAATGAGATGATCCACAGTCTGCTTCTCAAGATCACAAACTACGAGTCTGACTGGAAGAAGTCTCTGAAACATCTCAGGAAGGACCTGAACACTAAGGTGAGCCGGCGAGAGGGAGCACGGGTTACCTAACAAAACGTCCCAGAGCTTGGCAGCCACAGAGAGCAAATCCTGACAGGTTTGAGGAGAGAGAACTTGGGAGCAGCTTACCTGGGTCGTTCAGGACCTGTGACTCAGAAGGTCAGATGAACAGGTCATTCCCAGCTATATCATCTGAATGGGCTATGTGGAACCATTCAAAGACTGTACCCTCACGGGACTGTTGGCAAAATGTTTGTTTCTCATCTAATGACTCCTTCTCAGGATCAATTAAGGGTCCTTATAATACGGCAGTCAACTTCCCCTGACACATGCACACACCCTGAAACATGCGCACGCACATGCACACACCCTGAAACGCGCACAAGCATGCATGCATGCACACATGCATGCACACAAGCACAAGCACATACACACACAAGCACACACACACGCACACATGCACAAGCACACACATGCACAAGAATGCATGCACGCACACATGCATGCACACAAGCACAAGCACACATGCACATACACACACACAAGCACACACACGCACACACACAAGCATGCATGCACACACACATGCATGCACACAAGCACAAGCACACATGCACATACACACACACAAGCACACGTGCACATGCACACACATGCACAAGAACACATGCACACACAAGCATGCATGCATGCACACACGCATGCACACATGCACAAGCACATATGCACATACACACACATGCGCACACACACAAGCACACACATGCACAAGCACATATGCACATACACACACACACACACACACACAAAAGCACACACATGCACAAGCATGAAGTCACTCCCATCAGTGCATTAGTCTGTTGGTTATCCAAGGCAATCTCATTCAGTGCCAAGAGAGGCTGGGTCCAGTGGTATGAGTCCCCAGTAATATCTGGAGCCATGTTGGAGGCTCCCTTCCAGAATGCTTGGTGTGGTGCAAGAAAATTCGTAGGTGGGGGATGGGAGGAGGTTTTCCCCAGAAATGCCTGCCATTTGTTCCTTCGTCACTCAGTAGCTACCTCCGGTGTGCCACACCTCAGGAGCATAGACAGGGAGTCCAGCCTCTGCGCTCCTTGCTGGGTAAGCAGTGAGCCAAACAGATGGGGGCACTGTCTTTGTGGAGACATGTTCATCAAGGAAAGGACCCAAATGAATGCAAAGTCGTAACTCCAGAGAATTTACGAACAGCCGACCTGTGTTTCTCTTGTTGATGTGGAGCTGGTTCTAAAGCTGGACTGACAATGTGACCCACGCAGGAATTATCACATAACTTGGTGTACTCAGGATGTGGGTGGAGTGGTGCACAACCATAATCCCAATACTCAGGAGGATCACAAGTTCAAGTCCAGACTGGGCCTGAAGGTCAGCCGAGGTAATATAGCAAGATCTTGTTTTACAGGGAAAAGGAAATGGGGCCCAGAATAGACAAGTTCTAAAGACAGTAAGTTGGTGTGACTGATTGCCAGAGGCTGAGGATTTGGGAAGAAACAGGGGTGACTGGTAACAGGGTTTCTTTGGAGAATGATGTTCTGAAACGGATTGTGAAGCCAGGTATGAAGCATACTATAAGGCTGCAAATTCAGCCCTTCTGATGCTAAGGCAGGAAGATTGTGGGTTCCAGGCCAGACTCCATAGTGAAACAGTGTCTCAGAAGAAGTAATACTGCCCTCCTCTCTGGCCCACCCTCAACTACCATGCTGCAGCAGGGGCATGGGAGAGCTGCCGCGTTGGGCGAGCTAGTCCGGGCAGTACTAGAGAGCTTGCCCGGTGGTATGGGTGCAAGAGAGCTGGTATGCTGACCTGCTCAGCTACACCCAGACCCAGAGTTGGCCACCTCGACATCTACCCCATCTATGAACTGTGGAACATGTGAAGGGCCTGGCCCTGCAGATCCAGGGCTGCAGGATCCCCATGACACAGGGCAACAGTAGGATATCCCAGAGGAGCCCCATGAGGGTTCAGTATTGATAGTGTAGCAGACGCCAGAGGCCTGGAACAGACCAGCAACTCACTGCAATGAACATTTACAAGTAAAGATGTATGGGCAAAAGGATGTACCGTGGGACGCACTGAAGTGCAGCTTCCACGATGAGATTGTTTTGGTTTGGTTTCTCATTTGTTAATTTTTAAATTTTCTTTTGGGGGGGAGGGAGATTGCAAGGGTAGAGGGCAGATATGAAGGGATGGGGAGATGAATGGGACTGAGCGCATGATGTGAAATTCACAAAAAAAAAATCAACAAAAACTTTTAAAAAAGAGAAATAATAAATTTACCAGACGTGGTGGTACATGCCTTTAATCTAATGTCTTTAATCCCACTTCAGAGATAGAGACAAGTGGATCTGTGAAAAACAGCCAGTGCTCTCTAGATAGAGACCCTGCCTCAATAGTAGTAGTGGGAGTGGTAGTGGTAGTGGTAGTGGTAGTGTAGTAATAGTAGTGATAGTAGTAGTGGTAGTAGTAGTAGTAGCAGTGATAGTAGTGGTAGTAATAGTAATAGTGGTAGTAGTAGAAGTATAGTAGTGATAGTAGTAGTGGTGGTGGTGGTGGTAGTGGTAGTTGTAGTAGTAGTGGCAGTGGTAGTAGTAGTAGCAGTGGTAGTAGTAGTAGTAGGTAGTAGTAATGGTAGTGGTAGTAGTAGTAGTGGTGGTGGTAGTAGTAGTGGTAGTGGTAGTGGTGGTAGTAGTAGTAGTAGTAGTAATAGTAGGAGTAGTAGTAGTAGTGGTGGTGGTGGTAGTAGTGTGCCGATTGGTGGTGGTAGTAGTAATGGTGAGTGGTGAAAGTAATAGTGGTGGTGGTGGTAGTAATAATGTAGCAGTGGTAGTAGTAGTAGTAATGGTAGTAGTAGTAGTAGTGGTGGTAGTAGTAGTGGTGATGGTGGTGGTGGTAATAGTAGTAGTGGTAGTAGCTGGAGAGATGGCTCAGCAGTTAAGAGCACTGACTGCTCTTCCAGAGGTCCTGAGTTCAATTCCCAGCAACCACATGGTGGCTCACAACCATCTGTAATGGGATCCGATGCCCTCTTCTGGTGTCTGAAGAGAGTGACAATGAACTGGCATATAAAAAATTTAAAAAAAATCTTTAAAGGGGTTTGGGATTTAGCTCAGTGGTAGAGCGCTTGCCTAGAAAGCCCAAGGCCCTGGGTTCGGTCCTCAGCTCCAAAAAAAAAAAGAAAAAAAAAGTAGTAGTGGTAGTAGTAGTGGTGGTGGTAGTAGTAGTGGTAGTGGTAGTAGTAGTAGCGGTGGTAATAGTAGTAGTAGTGGTGGTAGTAGTGGTCATGGTGGTGGTGGTAGTAGTTATATTTGATTGTGATGTTTCCATACTTTGTGAGTATATTAAAGGAACTGTCCATTTTACATGCAAACCTTCCATAAATACTTGTCAGATGTGTGAAAGTCAGGGCATAGGATTCATTGGAGAAATAGTTTTCCAGCCTCCAGCCCTGCAGTTGAGCAGAATGGTAGGTTTGGAGGCAGGAACTAATGTCATTTCTTGCAATGACCACCGGGAATCTCGCACCCACAAAGTCACGACTACTAATGGTTTTCCTTTTCCCCTGGGATCCCTTGATGTCTTTATCTTAGTCTTTGTGTGACTGCGGGTTGTTCGGGTGAGCTAACTGATGGGACTTCTTTCTTCCCTGTGATTGGCAGCTAGTGCAGAGCGATCTGAATAGCCTGAAGAAGGACATAGAAGAGGTCTGGAAGATAGTCAGGAAGCTTCTGCTAGAAGGCCTCCGGTTCGACCCTGACAGTGCTGCAGGCTTTAAGAAGTGAGTTCCCCAGGGTGATGCCTCTGCTGCCAGCAGAGGAAAGCCTAGCATTCCAGTCCTCAGTCATGAGGATGGGGACAGGGAGGAGGGGTGCAGCAGAGCCTTCCGACCTTCTCTTCAGATGAGGAAACTGAGGCTCAGAGAGGGAAGGGAAACCAGGACAAGCCTACACAATTGGCAGTCCCATGTGGACACTGAGTCAGGCCAGTGATTCCTGTCCACAGGCAAGCAGGCTTGCCATCAGGTTCCATATACCTCCCTCTTCCAAGGGCATTTTTTGTTTTTTGTTTTGTTTTGTTTTTAACTGATGTGATGTGCCTTCAGTGGGTGGGAAACCAAAGCTCTGTCCCGGGGCCACAGGCACAGACAAGGGGGATTGGAGGACCTTAAGGTCACCCCCTCCAGCCCCGGGCCCTGTTAGCCCCTGGCCACTGATCTCTTTGTCCTCCAGGAAATTGTTTGAGAGGGTAAAGTGCATCTCCTGCGACCGGCCTGTAGAGATGATGACTGGCCCGTGAGTATTGCCGCCAGAGGGCGTCCTCCAGGCTTGTGGGGGTCCAGCGTACAGCGCAGGTCCAGTGTGTGCTTTTCCACTTTTGTCACCTGTGTACAGCCTGACACCACCCTGCAGACCTCAAGCACATACAGCTGTTCCATAGGCAAGGCACACACCTACCTATGTATATATCCATTCTTCTACGCAATTCTCTAGACACCATCGCCTGCTCCACTTCTGTGGCTCCCTTCGCAGGGGAGTAGGTCCGTCCTCTCACCTTTAACCCTGTCAGTGCTTTGTTCCAGAGACTGAGGAAAAGCAGGAATTTGTTATTTCCGAGTTCATTCATATTTCCCGAGAGAGTCTTGCTATGAGGCCCAGACTGGCCTCAGAACTTGCTGTCTTCCTTTGTCATTGTTCCCAGCGTTAGGATTTCAGGTGCACATGTTTAGTTCCAAGTCCTTGCCCTTACTTTGAGACCATTGGAAAGCCCGCAGTTCAGCGGCCTCTAACACTGCAACTGTTGTTTTTAGTCAGTTCTGGTCCCCTTTAGTCCCCCCAAAGACATCCCCAGCGCCATTATTGGTCACTTCTCATTGCCAGCTCCTTTTTGCCCAGGAAACCATTGGCTTTCCTTTCCCGGATGTCTCCTGTAAATGGGACTGTACAATATGGGACCTTTGGTGTCTGGCTTCTTTCCTGAGCTTACTGTTCTCTCCACACAGCAGCAGACATCATCTATGTTTTACTACTTTGTTACAGCTGAGTAAGATCTCGTTGTGTGGGCAGAAAGCATGTCCTGCAGGCATGCGTGCGTGCGTGCGTGCGTGCGTGGGTTGGTGGGTGTGTTCATCACTTGGACAGCATTCGGGATGTTTCTGTCCTCCAGCTGTTGTCACTGGTGCTGCTGTGAATATCGGCGTGTATTGGAGTACCAGTTTTCCATTGTTTGAGAAACACACCTAGGAGGGAAAGTCATACAATGACTCTTCAAGCTGCCAGACAGTAATCAGTCCTGGAATGCTGGCTCTCTGCAGAGCTGGCTCTGCTCTGAGACCTACAGATCTGCCACAGCTTCAACCCGAGCAGGGAGCTGGAGGGCTTCCACTGAGGTTTTCGTTTCAAACCACAAGATGGCGCTGCAGTTTTGTTGATGGCAGTGAAAAGATGGCAACATCTGGGGAACTGTGGCATGTTCGCAGCAAATAGTGTAGACTGGAGAATGTCCAATAGGACATTCCTGGTGAGCAACCAGAAACTGTGCAAACTGTGTAGTCCTGGGTGGAAGGCTTTGTACACGCGTAGCTAAGGACTAATGTTACCAACCAAGAATCTGGTTGGTAAATCTTTGAGTTTTGTTAATTAGCCACTTGTAACTATACTGGATACCATGGAAGTAGAGGAATATTAATAGCTTGGAAAAATGATAAATGAGCTCGAACCATGTGTGTGATTTGTCCATCTTCTTTAGAGAAATCACATGAACATGGAGACATACTGGAAGGATCTGAATCAAAGTCTATCCCTGGTCACGGTGCTTGTTTCTTTGTGCCTTCCTGAGTTTTATAAAATGGTAACCAGTGTTTCGATGAGCACGCACCGTGTGGCTTACCGTCTATATGTAAAGGACACTTCTGCATGTGTTTAACCACACATCTCAGATGGGAGGTGGGACAAGACCCAGCTCCCTGGGAGCCTGCTCTGGAGTTCCTTATTTTGTTTCCTTTGGAGGCAAAATACACAGGATACAACCTTAGCCATATGAAGGTAGTCACCACAGTTATGTGTTGGTTTTTGACTATTTATTTATTTACTTATTACTGGAAACAAGGCCAAAGATAGCCTTAACCTTGAACTCAGTATGTACTAATAGTACAGGCCGACTTTGAACTTGCTACCCTCCTGCCTCGGTCTCCCAAGTGTTGGGATTGTAGGGTGCACCACCACCCCTGGCTTGTTTTTCACTTTATATTCAGAATGTTGTTTGTGTCTTCCCCCGGTTCTCAGAAGCCCTGCAGGTTCTGTGAGTGGGCTTTGGGCTGTGAGCTGCAGACACACAGTTTGAACAGGCCTGGGAGCCTGGAGCCCTCTGCTGGCCATGTGCACCTCTCACAGCCCTGGTTCCCTCTGCCTCCACAGACAGCTCATCACCATTCGCAACACCCACGGGCTGTCACGAGTAAGGCCAGCCAGTGCCAACAGCTATGAGTATCTGCAGCGACAGCTGATGAGGTGAGGGTTATGCCCACCCCCACCCTCGGGAGAGAGCCAAGACCTCTGTCCTGAAGAGACTTTCCTTCGATGCAAACGCCAAAGAGGGCCCAGGATGCCCATCTGGGAGGTGGCTGGTGGGCACACAGACGACAGTGGGGGAGAGGAACCGACATTTGCATTGGCATATACTGTGACCTGGATCTTAGCTGGGTCCTGTAGCAGATGCATCCTGTAACAGCTACTTAGGAGACTGAGGCAAAAGTATCACGAGGGCTTCATAGGCTTTAGGGTAAAATCTTGCCTCAAAGTAAAAAGAACAGAAGGGCTGGGGTCATAGGTCAGTGATAAGTGTGTGTCCGGCATGCACAAGGCCCTGGATGAATCTCAGCACTGCTGAAGAAGTGGGCATTTGCAAATGGGAGGGCTTCCCCTTAAGTCCTGGGATCCAGGGTTATAGTTAACATGCACGGTTCCTGTGAGTGAGTAATTGGAGGATCCTCTGGGAGCCTTGCTGAAACTTGTTGGGCCACATGGCTTCCTTGGGATTATCATCCCACTTCACCGTTGAAGAGACAGACTCAGACCATGTGACCTGCCAAAGACGGCCAGTGAGTGGCTGGGGACCTTACCTGCCATCAGTTTTCTCACTCTACCATTTCCTTCGTCCTTGGACGCCAGGGGCTCCTTCCAGGGCCTAACCTATGTGAGCTTCTAGCCAGGAGCGGGGCTGGGGCAGTGGAATGAACGACTTAAGGGGTAGTCAGCATCAGGGGAAGAATGAAACATCCACACTGGCTCACCCATCCTGTGCCGATGGCTGGAGTCCACGATTAAAAGTGTGCAAGGCCAGACCAGGGCTTCAGGTGTGACTGGCTCAGGGAAGGGAATGTGGGTTATTTCTCTCCAGAACTGTCCATGTCTGTGTTGGCTCACCACGTTCCAGGCCTGCCTGTCATTCTGCCCTCCTTCCTTGATACTGTCCGGAGCCTGGGGCCCTGCGGGGCTCCTCTGTGATAGAGAGGGTCTCCCCGTGGCTCCTCTGTGTTAGAGAGGGTCTCCCCGTGGCTCCTCTGTGATAGAGAGGGTCTCCCCGTGGCTCCTCTGTGATGGAGAGGGTCTCCCCGTGGCTCCTCTGTGATGGAGAGGATCTCCCCGTGGCTCCTCTGTGATAGAGAGGGTCTCCCCGTGGCTCCTCCGTGATCGAGAGGGGCTCCCCGTGGCTGCTCTGTGATGGAGAGGAGCTCCCCGTGGCTCCTCTGTGATAGAGAGGGTCTCCCCGTGGCTCCTCTGTGATAGAGAGGGTCTCCCCGTGGCTCCTCTGTGTTAGAGAGGGTCTCCCCGTGGCTCCTCTGTGGTAGAGAGGGTCTCCCCGTGGCTCCTCTGTGTTAGAGAGGGTCTCCCCGTGGCTCCTCTGTGGTAGAGAGGGTCTCCCCGTGGCTCCTCTGTGATAGAGAGGTCTCCCGTGGCTCCTCTGTGGTGAGAGGGTCTCCCGTGGCTCCTCTGTGGTAGAGGGTCTCCCGTGGCTCCTCTGTGGTGAGAGGGTCTCCCCGTGGCTCCTCTGTGTTAGAGAGGGTCTCCCCGTGGCTCCTCTGTGTTAGAGAGGGTCTCCCCGTGGCTCCTCTGTGATAGAGAGGGTCTCCCCGTGGCTCCTCTGTGTTAGAGAGGGTCTCCCCGTGGCTGCTCCCCGTGGCTGCTGATCTTCTGCCCTGTCCAGGGAGCAACAGCAGCAGCTGCATTTCCAGAACTTTGGAGTCCATGAGGAGGGCCTGGGCCTCGAGAAGGACGGGGGTGATGGCCCCCGAAATGAGACCATCTTGAAGCACAAGTCACACGACCTGACAACATTCTATCCTTATGGGGACCCCGAGCTGATGGACTATGATACCGTGAGTCCGGCTGTTCCCTCCCATAGAGGCTAGACACCAACATACCCAGCCCCAGTGTGAGATGAAGCTCTGAGCTGGGGGCACCTTGAGGAAGCTGTGCTCTGGCTCTGGGCATCTGTGTGCATCAAGGAAAGGGGGTGGCAATGGTGACCCTGATTTGGGGTCTGGGCCATCCCACAGGCCGAGGTGGACATCCTGGGGGTAAACGGAATTCTGTACAAAGGCCGAATGAGCAGCCAGATTGGGACTCGGATGGGGGAGAAGGACCTGGCAGGTAAGCATTGGTGTTTCCTGGGATCCCCACCATAGTATCTGACTGCTGGTCAGAAAATGGAGTGCAGGTGGACTTGGGGCTGGTCTTGCCCTTGGCTGAGGAGTCCTCATAGCCACTTGCAGGAATAGAGTCCCCATTATGTGGCACCTCAGCAGGCACCAGGAACGAGTGAGGAGCGAAAGCGATGAGTGGCCCCTGTGGGTGGGGACATCAGAGGGCAGGAGTCCATGGTGACAAACACAAAACCACTAACCTGAGCCAAGCTTTTTGTTGTTGTTTTGGGTTTTCAAGACAGGGTTTCTCTATGTAGTCCTGGCTGTCCTGGAGCCCCCTCTACAGACCAGGGTGGCCTAGAACTCACAGACAGCCACCTGCCTGTGCTGAGTGATGGAATTAAAGGTGTGAGCCACCACTGACCAGCAGTGCACACATTCTTGACCCCAGGAGAGGCAGGTGGGTTTCTGAATTCAAGGTCAGCCTGCTCTGCCGTGTGAGTTCTAGGACAGTCAGGGCTGCACAAACAAAACTGAACAAACGAAAATAAACTCAACTGACCCGAAAGCCTAAGAACACAGCTGAGAGACGAAGCTCGCAAATGCAGGGCCCTGGGTTCTTCCCCCAGTACTGGAAAATAAAAGAATAGCTGAGCTGAAGGCCCCAGCTGTAAGGCAACCAGGCACCGGCAGAGGTTGGCAGAGGAGGGAGGGATGCTGGGCTGGCAGTGAGCTGTGCCTGGCAAAGCTGGTCCATGGGGATCAATTGGACCACTCTTTGAACGCCTTTGAAAAGGGACAGTTAGCTGGCGAAGGGGTGGAGAAGGAGGAGTGTGGTCCAGGTTGGGGTAAGAGTAGGCTCAAAGGCCCTGTGGTAGGATGGGCAAGGCAAGATGAGTCTACTTAGAGCATGAAAACTAGGGCGAGGGTAAAGAACCATGAACAGGGAGACCAAAGAAGGGTCAGATCGGCAAGGGACCCCAACCTTTTTGCATTCTGAATTGGTTGCTATGGTTACCCCGGAGTCTAAGACCTGCTGGAAATTATTGAGTTCACCATTGGGTATGTAATAAAGTAGTAACAAAAAACAGAGCTTCTCTGCACACCCTGGAGATGTCTTCCTCTGGGAAGGGGATGTCTAAAGCAGCTCTTATATCAGGAATGACACAGGATCCTCAGGGCATCTAACTCATGGTAACCCCATGGGCCACCCAGGGACCAGAGCACTGAGTCCAGACAGACTGAGGACACACCCCATAGCAGCCACCAGAGCTGATCACTACAGCCCAGGGTCCCAGAGAAGCAACAGTTTTCCCAGATCTGAAGGTTGGAGGTCCTAAGTCGCAATGTAGGCAGAGCTGTGCTCTCCTCAGAGCTGCCCAGTCTCTCCTGGTCCCAGCCAGCTCCTGTAGCTGTTGAAGTAGGGGCCAGGTCACTCCAGCAACCATTGCTGTGCCACTCCACTTTTCTGTCTTCTGACTTTCATGAGGACACTTGTCACTAGACTTCAATTCAGGCTTTGTATAACCTATTTCAGCCTATTCCAAGACCTGAAATTACACCTGCAAAAATCTTTTGCTTCAATAAGGTCACTTCTGTAAGTTCCACAGAATGTACCTTTTAGGAGCCCGCTATGTAACTCACTCACAGACTCTACCCGATTTCCAAGGAGGTGGAACAGCATCTCCCAGGCCTTTGCCCAGGCAGGAATTGACTGCTCAGCCACCACCCTGAAGATCTGAGGGGAGGGGGCTCAGTTAGGACTCAGTTGGGCCTCGGCTGGGCCTCGGGGATAACAGAAGCAACATAGCTAATGTCGATGAACCCCATCTCTGTGCCAGCCCCTCCAGAATCCTTGCCCTTAGCAACCAGGCAAGGCATTTTACAAACGAACAAGTGAGGTCTGCTTGAGTGAGGCAGTCTCGGGAGAGAAGAGTGGACCAGTGGAGTGACACTGAATCCCATCCATCACTGAAGACCTTCTACAAGGATGGAGTGATGGGTTTTTCTCTCAGTGGGTGGTATATAAGAGACAAATTATATGACAGAGCTTGGATTGGGACAAGCCCAATGGCTTCACCTTGCTTGGAGACCCCTCAGAGTGAGAAATCTGGCCCAATGTAGGAGCTAGCATTCTGGATGGGCCCAGCCACTCGGTGCTTTCCTCCTCAGCTGTGAAAGTCTCGTGTCACACCGTTCAAAACCTGATTGACCGCGTGCGCCCAGGATCCTTACTTGCTTCAGGCTACCCGCGTGAGTACCTGACCCACCTGGGGTCCCAGCTGATTTCCGGTTTCTCCCAGTCCTTCCCATTCCTCACCTCTATCCCAGCTCTCACTCCACTCATCCCCTCCCCCACTTCATGCCTGCTTTGCTCACATCCTGGCACCCATCTTCTCTCTGGCTGGGGGGCAGAGGGCAGGAGGTGGCAGGAGGTTATGGGGCCTCCAGTTGTTCTGAGCTTCTGAGAGTTTCTTGGCCAGTAGTCAGTGCCTGTCCCCAGAAGGTCACCTTGGCTACAGAGGTGGGACAAGTGAGCCCACTTATAGTTCTGAGCTTCATGGGCAGGGCTGTCAGGAGCCAGTCTGAGAGGACTGAGTCCTTTAGCTTCTCTACAGAAGCACCTTAATGTTCACAGAGCACCACTTCCTACTGTCTGTCTCTTCTGTTCTTATCCTGGCTCAGAGGGTGGTGCTGTTGTTCTTGTCAAAGGCATAGTAGTTGAGGCTTAGCCCACAGCCTGTGCCTAAACCCTGAGTCCCTCCCCAAGGTGCACTCTGTACTCTAGCACCCATTCTTGGGCTTATGTGTCTCGGTCACCCTAGAGGATCTCTTTAGGAGTAGGACCAGAGGAGGTGCAGTGGCCGGTCCTGCCATAGCTTACCATGTACCTCCAGTCTCCAGCCTCTGCTCCCTGGGGGGTAGAACGCCAAGAGGCCAACTGCTTCCAGAGATGTAGGCACACAGCGTGGGTCTCTCCTTCATCTCCAGCCTTGGGCCCCCGCACCAGCATCAACTCCGCCACCAGTCTACACTCTGCAACCACCACGATGGCACGGTCACCATCCCTGCCACCAGGGCCGCAGCTACCACCACTCATCCCAGTCTCAAGGGATCCCCAAGAGGCCCCTGGATCTGCCAAGCGCTTGAAATCTCCACGGCTGTAGCACACCAACCCGTGAGACCCATGCCTGTGACCCAACTACTATAAGGGGAGGGGTCCCCTTTGTTCAAAGAAAGAGACCCGGAGCCCTGGAACAGATCCAGGAAAGGGTGCGGGGATCCTGGATGGGGGGGGGGGAGGGTCTGCATAAGGGACCCATGTTGACTCAGTGTTTAACTGTGTATCTGAAATACAAAACACAGTCGTTCCTAGCCAATGTTTTTCATGGATAACAGAGCTTCTGAGTGAAGTTTTTACAGAGTCAACGGAATTTAAGCACAAAGCAGTTGTAAAACAATCCCCTTTGGGTTGGCAGGGTGCTTGCCTGGTGTCACAGCCCTGAGAATGACCCTCTAGCATACACTGATAATATAAGCACTTCAGTGCTAATGGAAGGACGGCTGAGCCAAGATCACACTCAGTCACACAGTGAGTTCACGGCCAGCCTGGGATGCATGAGACCCTGTCAAACAACAGAAACAGAAACCCCTCTCTTTGGTATTTGGCTTAAGGCATCCTTAGGATTGGCTTCTTCCTTGAATCTTTCTTAGAGGCCATTAGTTTTCCCATGGGAAGCAAATGTCACCATGCATTATTTTTATTTCCTGTGATCATTTCTACCAGTGACCATTATTGTGAATTGAATTGTGTGTGAGAGAGAGGATGTGCTATAGTGTAAGCTCGTGTGTATGTGGAGTGTGTCCCTGTGCATGTACAGAGGCCACTAAAGACATTGAGTGTCCTGCTGTATCACCATCTACCGTATTCCCCTGAGACAGGGTCTCTCACAGAACATGGTACTGCTAAGCTGTTGGCCAGTAAGCCATAGCCCCTCCTGTCTCTGCCCTCTACTCTCCAGTATTGGGGTTACAGAGACCACACCCAGCTCCTTACCTGGGTTCTAGAGACTTGAACTCAGGTCTTCATGTTTATGCAACAGACACTCTGCTTTTTGAGCTATTTCTTTGGTTCTATTTCTGAGATTGGGCCCTGTGTATTCTGGGATGACTTAGACCTCAGGCTGTAGCTGAAGAATGACCTTGACCTGACACTTCAGTGTCTGCCACCCCGACATGGGTTACAGGCCTGTGCAGCTGTTACTTCTGCAGGGCTGAGAATCAAATCAAGGTCTCTGGCATGTTTGGCACGTACTCTAGCTACACTGCCCATTTTTTAATCGATTAACCATTTAATTATTTCTATGTCTCAACTAGTCTACAGACTGGTATAGCACCTTGGTGTCGTCTAGGACTGCAGGTGCCTTCCAAGGTGGGGCATTCCAAATCTATTCCCATCCCAGCAGGTTCACAGCCCATGTACTTGTGGAAGAACAGCACCCTGAGGTCCATTCTCTTGGCAGTTAGTGACTAGCCTTGGGATGTGAGGTGGGGTGCAAGTGTAGCCACTCCCCTGGACACTCAAGCTGGGCTATCCCCCTGCCTGTTCCTTGCTCCTCTTAATTTTACTCCCTCACAGTCCTCCTTTGTCTCCTCCCTTCCCCCTTTTCTGCTGCTGAGAGAGTCCCACCCCACTTCACACACATATACCTCTCCTGAGCACAGGTTCCAGTCATGGCTCCTGCCCCACCTCAGAGAGTTCTTGCTGAGTGGGGAGCTGAGGTGGTGATGGAGGTCTGGCACTTCCTAGAGAGCTGGAGGAGGGGATCTTGGTGTGAAGGAAAGAAACCCTTGGCTTGGGAGGCCATCCGTGTGTAGGGGTGCTATATGCTTATCTGTTTCCAAAGCTCCCTGTGTCCTCTTGTCAGTACCAGCTTGTTGCCTGAGGCCACCCCTCCAGCCAACTCACCTTTTCTTTTTACAAAGGTGTCCAAATCAGGCTGGGTCAGTCCCAACACAGGTGACTCACTTATCTTTGCCTGGAGACCCCAACCCCATACCATAGATACATATTTTTAGCATTCTCTGGCCAGAATAAAATCTGATTCCTTTTGGACTTCAAATGAACGGCTTGTCCCGGAGCCATCTGTAGGTAGAGGCCTTGTCCTCTTCCACATGGGTGGGCCTTGGTGGCCCCTCCTCTGGTCACTGACCGTGAGGCCCAGCCTCCCAGTGCCCCCATCTAGAATATGAGAAGTCTGCAGACTCAAAAGCTGTTCGCTCCAAACAGCCACATTTCCCGAGCTGTTTCACAGATCCTGGGGACTCCATGGGCTCAGGGTCACACAGCTCTGACTCGTGCAGATGGTCATAACCGTTGGGCACTGTGCTACCCCCTCCTCTGCTACAGATTTGCTGGGGAGGTGGGGTCTGGGCTATGCCTGTGCATGTGTCCCTGGCATATGGACACCCAAGAGTCTTTGCTGGTCCTCAAAGAGGGCCTACTCTCCCTCGAAAACTCATGTCTAACCCCTGGATGGTCATTTCGGAGGTTCCTCTGCAGGTTGAAGAACCTCAGTGGTCAACACTTGAGCTGGATCCTACGGCCCAGGGACTGAAGATGAGTCGTCAGTCCTGCAGGCTAACGTCCATCCTTCCACTACAGAATAAGTTGTCGGGAGCGCAACTTCAAAGACAGGTCTGGTCCAAAAGTTAAAGGCCTGCAGGTTGGAGGCTGGGAGCAGGCAGTTGCTAGGAATGTGGTTGACCCCACAATGGGGGAACCACCCAAAGCAGTAGAACCCCATCCCAGGCCTGTCCGAGACTTTTCCTCTACACGGGGCTCATAATATCTGGATTAGGAGTAGCTGCAAGATCAGACTGGATGAAGGGGCAGGGCAGGGTGGCCCACTGTCTTGATTAATCAATTGGCATAGGGCATCTCAGGATGTCAGCATTTGTGTTTTAAGATTAAGGTGGTGGCCAGGGACGGTTGTACACACCTGTGATGTTTGTACTCATGGAGCAGAGGCCGGAGTATTAGAAGGTAAAGGTCAGCCTTGGCTACAAGAAGTTTTTGAGACTCTGTCTCAAAAAAACAAGAGGGACTGGAGAGGTGCCTCAATGGTTAAAAGCACAGGCAGGCTGGTCAAGAGGGTTGATTCTCAGCGCCCACACATGAACTCTAGTTCCGGGGGAACTGAAACCCTCTTCTGGCCTCTAGACATGCTCATGGTGCACATCTATACATGCAGGCAAAACATTCAATCACATAAAAAAGAATTAACCAACCAAGACTGAGATGGTGGTACGGTGGGGGGAGTGATTTGAACTGCACAGGGGGCAGGCAGCACAAAAGGGGGTGTCTTCTGCAGAGGTCACCCGGGTGTGCTATTGAAGCAGGGCCGACGTTGCTCAGTGACCACCGGATTGCCATAAATGAATGATCACGGACTTTCTCCATGCCTAAGACCACAAATTCATTAGCCTAAGGTATAAACTACTGACAAAGCTGATGTCTGCATTAGAAAGCCTCCGCCAGTGCTTCAGGCTAAGAGCGCAGGGTGGAGGCTCCTGTGTGGAAGAAAGAGCCTTTCCCACAGAGTGCTCACCCCAACACAACCTGGGGTTGGCTGGCTCTAGGCAGTCCCTCCCAATTCACACTACCTACCAGAGAAGTTTCCCTCATCCCACCAGTCCCACCAACCGTGCTTTATCGGGGTCTGGAGAAAATGACCACAGCTGAGGTCACGGTTACCTCCCCGGTGAGCAGAGCAGGACTTCTGCTGCTGGTCCTCCAACACCTTGTATGCGGTCACAGACGTGGCTCTGCCTTCTTGGGCCAGCTCCACCTTGTCTATCTCGAGAACTCACCGCCCCCACCACAAAACACCAGCTTTCAAGGCTCATTTGAGGTACATATTTTCCTAAATACATGCATTAAGCACACACTGACACCTTTCCAAATACAGGGACTGGAACTGCATTCCATCAAAAGATCTTCATTTTAGTCAACCCAGGAGGCCTCTCCAAACCAGGAGACCCCAGCCAAAGGGTTCATCTGTCTTCTGCTGGGCAGGGACTGCTGTGAAAAAGCCTCTTAGAGACGTTTAGGACTGGAACCAGCACTGGGGACAGTGTGGTTCTCTGGGTTGGTCATGATGTGTGCTCAGAGAACTCTGGCTGGGCCACTTGACAGACCCTGGGGAGACTGAGCAGTCTTGGGTGTGGCCCCACATCTGAGATTCTCAAAGAACAAGTCTCACTCCTCAAGGTTGTTTGAAGGAGCCCTGTCAGCTACAGAAAGGAGCTAAGACTTGTGTTCATCAGCTGGTGTCCTCCGCCCACCTGAGGCAGACTGTTCTGTAGTTGCTCTGAGTGAAAAGCAAGGTGCCTGTCAGAGGCTGGCTGATCTCAGGACAGTAGCTACCTATTAGCCAATGAAATGGAGGGACCAACCTGGCAGAAGTGGGCCAGGCCGTGTCCCTAGTGTGACAGCCAGCTCCTGCCACCTGTGGGTTTTCCAAGGTAAGTCAGAAGTGAAGATTTTACATCAAACCTCTTGACTTTAAAACACTTGACACAGTTAGCAAACCAGGTAACAGTGTGAGCATGTGACAGGTCTGTAAGCCCCTGAGGTAACTGTCTTCCTCCCGACTGAGGGAGGGTACAGCCACCACCTGTCAAAGCCATGTTTTCCCTTATTTCTGTATGTCACAATGTCCTTTAGGAATCGGACACACTCTTTAAAGCAACTTCATAGATGCAAATGGAATTTTAGAAGATTGGGATTGTGAAACATCACTTGGACACCAGTCATTTGGGCATGTTGGACATGATCAACTCTAACAGGCTGTTTGTGGATATTCTGAGACAGGTCTCCTGTATCTCAGGCTTGCTTTCAACTAAATATATAGCTGAGGATGACCTTGAGCTTCTGCCCGCCTGCCTCCACATTCTACAGTTGAGAGACTACAACTGTATGTTCTCGAGCCTGACCGGTTTATGCAGTGCCAGGGATCACAACCAGGGCCTCCTATGTGCTAGGCAAGCTCGCTGCAAACTCAGCCTCATGCTAAGCCCATGAGCTGGCTTTCTGTGGTTGCTCAGGCTGCTCTGAGGAAGTATTTGAGATGAAGCACTGCTCAGGATGGCTTACAAGGTTTGTTCTAGAACTTCACTCCTTTGCTTTACCCAACAACCTCTGAGCACATCGTTGTTTATCTTTGTGCTTCTCAGCTTCCTGGTGGGGGGTTAAGAGGGTCCAGAGCTTCATCACCAGCCACATCTGACTCACCCAAGTTAGTCCTGACACTCTTGAGTTGTTCAGACCAGCTCAGACCAGGGTTCCAGCCCAGTGTCCTACCAGCAGGGCTCCAGCATCTTACAAACTCAAGTACCTAGGACGGACGCTCATCACAGGAAGTTCTTACTAGGCTGGAATCCAGGATGTTTGGCAAGTACTTAAAAACAATTAAAAGGACTCAAACCTGTGATCCTAGCCTTTAGGAGGGGAGTTCAAGGCTAGCCTGAACCGCACAGTAAGACCCTGCTTCAAAACAAAACCACCCACAGCACTCAAAATACTCTTAGCCTTCTGCACGTCTGGAGATCAGGAGACTGGTGGCTGTGTGCTTAGCTGCTACACCAGAGCCACCTGGCAGGGGGAGCTGTATATTTTTGGTAACAGCTTTTTAGGAGAATTGACACAGCAAAAAGCTCACCTTTCCCAAGTGTAAACCAATGGCTTAGGCAGAGGGGTCATTGTTATTTACCTGCTACTCTTCCCAGCACTGATGTAGACGGGTTTGGAGACCTGGGCTCTGTTTAGGCTGGGCACCTAGGCATGGGAACCATGTGACTAGCAATGGCCATCTCCAAAGGAGATGTCAGCGGTGTCTACAGTGGGGTTTGATCACCACAGTGGGGATGGGTGCTACCCGATCTTTTGGGCAGGCTTCAGAACACTGGGCATCACACTGTACATAGGATAGCTCTCACTTTAAGGACACTATAGGGCTGGAGAGATGGCTCAGCAGTTAAGAGCACTCGACTACTCCTTTTCCAGAGGTCCTGAGTTCAATTCCCAGCAACCACATGGTGGCTCACAACCATCTGTAATGGGATCTGATGCCCTCTTCTGGAGTGTGTGAAGACAGCGACAGTGTACTTATATATAATAAATGAATAAATCTTAAAAAAAAACCAAAACAACACTATATACCTAGATGTTCACAGTGATAAAGACAAAAAGTCCCTCTGCCTTCATGTGTGCAACCACTTGAGATCCCCAGGCCCAACTCTCAGGAGTCTTTTCAAACAGCTAGGCTCGGTGGCGGCTATCTCAAGCATATGTCTCAAAACTCAGCCAGGTGGTAGTACACACCTTTAATCGTAGCACTCGGGAGGCAGAGCCAAGTGGATCTCTGAGTTTGAGGTCAACCTGGTCCACAGTGAGTTCCAGGACAGGAACTACACAGAGAAACCTTGTTGGGGGTCGGGGAATAAGCTTCACTGTGTACTTTCACTCTTATACCTTGTATTCTGACTTGGGGTGTGGCTGTACACTAATTTCATGTACGAACCAAGTTCTAGGGTGATGGTTTCCACTTTGCCATGACAAACTATTTTAAGCAGGGTCGGTATGGTCCACCACAGGCCACCTAGTGGCTGCTGGGCATTTAAAAACTGGCATTAGGCCATGCACTGCATCATATATAGAGCCCACAGGCCACCCTTCACAGCGGGCGGCCCTAGGATCCCTAGGAACAGTTTTCTACCATCCCTGAGTAGGGAAGCTGTAAGACTCAGGCCAAACACACCTACCTTCCTCCTGCCTCATTCTCTCCCTCCAGAGAGGCATCCAGGTTGGTAAGGGAGCTCACCAGACCCTGCAGTTGGTGGCTAGGCTAAAGGTCCAAGTGGATCCATGTGAGCCCAGGCAGCAGGACTAAAACCCCTTCACTTCATCAGAAAAGGGGTCAAGTAAGAGGCGAGATTCTGGGAACAAATGCTAGAGAACTTGGCAGAGATAGGCTCTGGTAGGCAAGATGATTTCAGAGCACATAGACAGGACAGTCAGAGACAGGAGGGTGTGGAGCTAGAGAGAATGGGGTGGCTTATTCAGCTCAGCACCCCCTTCCAGAGCCAGCCAGCAACACCCAGCACATACGAGGCAAGACTACAGAGCCTGGTGGTGGTTTGGAATTCTTTTCTCTTTTGTTAAAAGAGGGGTAGGAAATGGGGACCAGGTACCCCTGGGCTCTGGGAAACAGGCATGCAGGGAACCCTTGCAGGCAGGGGCTGGGTAGAAGAGTCCTGGAGTTTCCCATAATCCTTTGCAGGAAACAGCAATGCTGGCAGATAAGGAGGTGGAGTGAGGCAGGGCCCTTCAAACAACAGGGTGGCGGGCCAAGGGGCTTGGGGCTCACTCTAACATGCAAAGTCCAGCTGCCCCATAAACTAGGTTGCTTTTGAAGAGCGACATACGTATAAATACATAAGACACAGCTACACGCACACATGCGGAGAAGGCTCTGCATTCCCAAGGGTAGGGATCTAGGCCTACTGGCCCCAAGACAGGAGTCAGCCATGTGTCTGCCACCAAGTGATTCTCTGAAACACTCCAGGTGGTGGGGCCAGGCAGGTAAGTCTTCGTTGGGATGGCTGCTTGGTCTCCAAGGTGCTGCCCACTAGGCACCCAAGCCACTTTGAGTCAGATCCATGCGAGCTGGGGGTGCCTGTGCTGTGAACTTGCGTGCGTGCAGCTGAGTGCTGGCACAAGACTGCCTGGCTAGAGTCCAGTCTCTCCCCTCCAGGGCTCTGGGGTTTAGGGGTGCAGACAGAGGAGGGGTGAAGGGGCCCACGGAGACATCCTCTCCCCCACCCCACGGGGTTCTGGCCTCCGGGAGGGGGGAGGGGCCTCCCTTATCTCTCTGCCTCCATGGCAGGGTGGGCCCTTGGTTCTGAGGTGGCCTGTTGGGGAGCCAGGGGAGGCCAGTCTGAAGTCGGGGAAGGGGGTGCCGGAGTCCACAGGGGCGGCTGCGGCTGGTGGTGCTGTGGGCCTCCTGGGGGCGAGGCTGCAGTTGGCCAGCTGGGTGTTGCAAAGCTGCCAGTGGCATGGGGGAAGTGCGGTGGGGGTGACGTGGCCGACGTGGCCATTGGGCTGCCGCTGCTGCCACCACCGTGGAAGCTTTCAGAGGCCTTGAGACGGGAGAACATGGTGAGGGCATCAGGGAAGTTGGGGGGCGTGGCAGGGGTGTTGGCGGGAGTGCACATCTGTGGGGGAGAAAGCACAGACGGAGGATTGAGCACCCTGTCCTGGTGGGGCCTTTGCTGTCTCTAAAAAGGAGACATGCCCAGAAGTTACTGGGAGTTACTTGGGTTGCATATGGCCCCAGCTGGCCCACCACCCAGGTTCACAGGAAAAGGCATCTAGAAAGATGGGTTAGTCGGGCTTCATGGAGACCATACCACCTGGCACAGTGCCTGCTGCCTTGGCTCTGAGGCTTTCCAGCCCGTGGTCAGTATGGCAGCCCTGGCAGACTGCCTGGCGGGAGCGGAGCTCCAAGAGCCAGTGTTCTCCAGGTTCTGCAGGGCCCAGGCTGCCCACACTCCTACCTCATGTGAAGAATGCCTTCATTCCAGCGCCCACCCTCTTCCACCTGAGGTTTCATTAGGTGTAGCCAGTAAGCTCAGCCTCCCCCTACCCGGGCTGGGAGCCACCAGTGTTGCCACTTTTGGGTCTCCAGGGGACACTTACCATCTGGTGGTGGTGGCTGTAGGGGATGTTGGTCTCCTGGAAAAAGGCGCTGAGGGCTGTCTGCAGGGAGAAAGGCTGTGCTTACCCTCTACGACCTGTCCACCCATCCCACTGGGACAGGGTGAACTGAGGTCCAGCAGTGTGTCGGTGACCACATGAGGAGGTCTCGTGGAACTCCCCGCAGGATGGACAGGCAGTGAAGACACAACATTGTGCTTCCCACCAGTCGGGTGGCTGTGGCCTAATGAACCCTCACCCCACACCCTAGCATTGTCACTGTGGCTTTTCTGGACTCTATTGTGGCCTGGGTCTTTCACCCCAGTGGGGGGAGGGGAGCACAAATCTCCACTCTTCTCTGAGTCTCTGTATCATATATGAACCAGGGGACTCTCAAAGAGTGAGTCTCGGTGGAGAGGGTAGAAACTTCTTAGCATAACTTCTGTCTCTGGAGGGATGTCCCTAACATGGACAGCTAAGGGTGACCCAGAAACTGAACCCCTAACAAAACTGAAGACTGCTCCCCTGACAGCTTATGGGACAACTCCCTAACCACCTGTTGTTCCAAGCTACAGCCTCACCAAGCACAGCTCTATCAAAGCAAGGACACACCATCAAACCTAGAGGCTGGAATTGGTGTCCTCCCTCTTACCGAAGGAGAACTGAGGATGAGTGACAAGACCCTTGGCCAGCATGAGGTGAGAACAGGAACAGAACCCTGGACTGGGACTCTAGGCAAATACTCAGGACTGGCCAAAGAGTGTGGTGAAAGAGGACTCAGGGTGAAAAGCATGGTCACTAGGGAAGGTGGCCTCAGGGAACCCAAAGGATAGTGTCTGTATTGACCATGTCCTGCCTTGGCCCGATTCAGGACAAGAGGAAACTGGATGCTGTTGTGAAAGTGCTGGGTGAGGACAGCTGTCAAGTGGGTGAGGGGTCCTCTGGAGCCTGCTAGGCTCCAGCCTCTAACCACTTCTCTACCTAACCAAGAGCCAGGGGGAGTCCAGGAAAGCCAGCAGGACTTTGAGCCCCTCTGACTTCACACCAGAAACCCAGTCTGACTACTGGGCTTGCTCTTTTTTTTTTTCTCTTCAAATATATTCAAATGAATTATTCTGGGCATACCCTGCTGGAGACACCCTACACCAAGGTTCCCAAACAGCGGAGTGGGGATGAACCTGTGTCACTCAAGACCCCCTGGCAGGGGCAGCTGCTGCTCTAGCCCAGGACCCCAACATGATACACCTGGTCCTGTCCTCCAAAGGGCACTGTGAGTTCTCCATGGAGAGGGGCCCCCACCCCCAGCCTCTGCCCCCATTAGCACCTGAATCTGAGAATGTGACCCAGAAACACTGCCTGGTTCTGGCAGGAGGGTGGGGGAGGGCTAACCATGAGGAACCCCTCACTCCTAGGTAGATGCCTCAGGTCAAGGGGAGCTCACAGCCCACTCTTCATTTTGTGCACAGTGACAAGGAGACTCTGCAAGCCCAGAGGGCAGAGAACCTACCTATGTCAGTCTGTTTCCAGGCTGCAGGAAGTCCCTGCTCCTCCTAGGACAGTTTTCCCTAATCTTGGTAGCCATATATTTCAGTCCATTCCGTCCAGCCTGTCCCACACTGATGGGCTGAGTCTTCCACACAACCCATTTCCCACGAGACACCTGCCTGCCCAGCCTCAGGCAAGGACCTGCGAGCACAGCCACTCGGCTCCAGCAACTGCCATGAATGTGGTTTTACAAGTTTTACCACATCCAACCCCAGAGACAACAGGGCAGATTAAGACTGTTGCAGAGCTCCTGGGGTGGAGCTGCAGGGGGGAGGGGTTAGAGGGCAGAGCATTCAGACCGTAGAGGCTGACAAACACTGCTACCTCCAGGGGTAGGGAAACTGAGGCTAAGAAAGAATGTCTCCCCTCTCCTGCGTCGGGGCATTGGCTTGGAAGTCTAGCAGGGACTAGGCAAAGAGAGCAAAGGCTTGGGTTTACAGAGCTGGAGGGGCTACTGTCTTCCTGGGCTCGGGAGGTCTGATCCTGCACCAGGAAGCAAAGCCTCGGTCTCCACTTCCTGGCTCTTCCTAGAGAAAATGGGACGGCTCCCATTGGGAAACCAGGCTCTGGGGTCTCCAACTGGGCACAGATTACTAAACTGGCTCTCGCTGTGACTCACACCTGTAAGGGACACAGCTCCAAGTCCTCTAGCCTCATCTTAAAATGCCCACAAGGAGTGAATGTGGAGTTTTGAGTTAGAGGAAAACAGGCATCCCAGTAACTCAAAAGACTGGGCACATTATTCTACCGGTCAAGAGAAACCTGGGAGTAGGTGGGGGCCAGACTGACATTCCCATCTTCTGTCTAAAATGCCCTAAAATTAGTGAACCATATAGTACATCACCCCAAAGGCACAAGTTCCTTTGTCAGGCCCGAGGATACCCAGGCCTTTATAAGGATCTTGCCCCAGTGACACCATTGGAGTGGGCTACACATATACAGATTCTCGTAATTTGCTCTTAGGATCCTGCACACCACCCATACACTCCATGCCGTGTGTGTGCACACACCGCACCATACCCAGCATGGCCACCATCAGCAAACCACCACCTATGTACACGCTGCACACAAACACGACACAAGGGTATCCTACATCAGACACGCACTCGTGCCAGGCTTCGAGTCCGCACACGCGCCCACATGCCCACAACCTTCGATGTGCCCTGCTGACGCCCAAGCGCGGTGCGTGCGTAAATACAAATCCACATGTACGTGTGCGCACACGCCGAAAGCCGCCCCCCGGGCACACGGACCCCAGGACCGCTCACTCCGAGCGACTCCGCCTCCGGCCAGGCCCTGGGCATCTTACAGGCGGCCGCTGCTTCGTCCTCAGCCGTTACCGAGACCGAGGGTGGGGGGGAGGTGTCCGGTCCAGATCGCTGGGTTTCCGGGACTCGGGCCTGGCGATCAGTGAAACCCGCAGCCCGCACCCCGGCACGTGTCCACACCGCCCGCGCCCGTCCCTGGTTCCCTTACGCACCTCAAACTGCCAGTGGGCCGCCTGCAGCAGTTGCTTCGCCTGATCGGCCGCACAGCCCGCCGTCAGCACGAACTGGTTGATCATGACCTGGTGTTTGAGCTCGTCCATGTTCACGGACATGGCGCCGCCGCGCAGCCCGCTCCGGCCTCCCTGCGCGCTAGCCTCACGCGTCCACCATTAGCGAGCCGGCCCCGGCTAATACAAATATTTACTGTGCGCTCTGACTCACCGCGCCTTGCTACCGGGCGGCCGGCGAAGCATGCTGGGATGTGTAGTCCGCGACGCCCCCGCCGAATGGACCGGGGAGGAGCGTGGACGCCCTCTTCCTGGCTGATCTCAGTGGGGAGTGCAGCCCCTACCCTAGGCTGAGATGTGAAATTGGGGACCAGGGACCACAGCACAAGCTTGCCATATCACTGGGCCCCGGGGGTCCTGTATTCTGTTGTGGTTTGCATCACAGTATTAGTAGGCACACTCTTAGGGGGCTCCCTGAAAGCTTTGGTCCTACTCCACTGCCCTAGGCTGCAAGGCTCCTAAAGTCCTCAGCCTTAGAAGACGTTCGGTGTAGCAGAGCATCTGCCTTTCAAGGTGCTGCTAGAAATCACCACCTCCTGGAAGCCTTCCAGAGCACGCAAGGCAAAGCATCCTTGCCTGACTCTTGGCCTGTCCTGCAGGAAGAGCGTCTAGGAAAAAAAAAAAGAGACTGCCCCTGCTCTGGAGCCTTGGAGTCCCCTTCCTTTTGACTTCCACTTTCCCACGCAAAAGAAGAAAAAGTTCCAGCAGCCTGCAGTCTACAGGACCGCGGGGAGCACGTACGAAAGCGGCCACGACTGCCAGTCCCATAATGCCCCGGTTTATTTGCATCTTTCTGTCCCGGTGACGTCACCTGAATGAGGCCGCGACTGTACCAATGGGCCGCCACGGGGTGTTAGGACCTGGCCATATAAGGTAAACAAAGCTGGCGGCCCAATGAGGCGGCGGCGGGGGCGGGAGCATCACGTGGCGTGGGGGCGGGGTCGGAGCAGGGTGTGGAGTGTTGCAGGCTGTGTTTACAGCCCCGCACACGCCGCTTCCGGTTGACGTCGCGGGTGGGAGAGTGGCGGGTCGGAAGCGGAAGAGTCGCCCAGAAGCTGGGGAAGAAGGTTGGCGTTCTTCCCCCGGCTGAGTAACGTTGGCTGGGTTCTTTGCTCTCCCTGGCCTCGCCGTCCGCTTCTTTGACCTGACCCCCTGCTGAATAGAACCAACCGGGGGTTTGACGTTAGGTCAGAAAACTCGAGCAAATGGGGCATTCATTATACTGACCCTGCCCCAAGGAAGTAAGCGCAGGCCGCGGGAGCAGACTGCGGGCTACTTAGACGTCGTTTTAATACACCTGATCGCTTGTTCCCTGCTAGGACCACTGAGGCCATAAAGGTGTGGGGCGCAGTTGATACCTAGGAAATAGCGGGTGTTCTTCCTAGCCCCTCACTCCTAAGGACTGTCACATCGGGTGGCTGCAAGAAGATGGGAAGTAGGTGGGCAAGTACTGAAATTCGGCCCCTGGGCAGGATTGTACGGAAGGAAGGAGGTGGGGAGACTGGGAGGACTCTTGAGTTAGAGCTGGGAGTTTAGTTTATGGGTAGCAGCGGGACAAATGAGTGTCTCTCTTTCTTTCTTTTCTTTTTTCTTTTTTCTTTTTCTTTTTCTCGGAGCTGGCGACCGAACCCAGGGCCTTGAGCTTGCTAGGCAAGCGCTCTACCACTGAGCTAAATCCCCAACCCCGTGTCTCTCTTTCTTAAGCATCTTTCCCATCTGTTCACGGAAAGTAAGATTTCAGCCTCTTTGCTGCCTTTTGGGGGATCACTCAGCACTGTTCTTTGCAAAGCAATAGTATCAAAATATTTTTTTTTGCTCTTGCTGAGAACGTGCCTTTATCTCTAGGAAGCACCGAGCTTGTGTGTTGTTGTAGGCAAAGCCAACACACAAGGAAATCACAGTAAGAAGCAGCTCGGGTTCCACTGTTGCCATGGTGACTGTAACACAGCCCGAAGGAAGGTGGGTAGGTTGGTAGCCAGACAGACTTGGATGGCATTTTTGACCGCTGTTTCTTCATGTTCCTCTCTTGTGTGGGAACTCTTCTCACTGTGCAGTGTTGGGTGGATGAGCATGGCAGACCTAGCAAAAGGCCTGGAACTACTGTGTTCAAGACCTGGCATGCATCTTTTTTCGAATCCCGCGTTGGCCACTCTAGGGAGTGTGATCCTCATTTTTATAATTAAGTGAGCTCACGATAGATTTCATCCTTTAACTGGCAACATTTAGAGCTAAAAGAAAAGAACAGGCATCCAGTGAGCCAGCTGCATCTTTCTGGCAAAGGAAGCTGAGTATTGGGTTGGGGGACCTTTTGTTCATGGATGTAGGAACACACACACACACACACCCCTACCTTTTCCAGTCACCTCAGTGGCTTGCTTATCCCAGAAACAGCTACTCCGTGCAGGTCTTGCACTGGCAGAACAGATAGAGCTGACAGAAGGATAGGTCACCCAGCTCCCAAGTTACCCGACCTAGGTTGTTTTTCCCAGGAGTGGCAGGGAAGGAAAACAACATTGTTTTCAACTACCATTTGCTTGACTGGAGGGTAGACTTTGGATTTTTTTAGCAGTCTGTGATGTGACCTGTGTGCAGGGCCAGGAGAGTGTGAGAGAGAGAGAGAGGGAGAGTAGGGCATTTCCAGCCTTCTCTTACCGAGGGTCAGGTAAGTTGAGACATGTCCCAGAGCTAGTCAATGGAGGTGTGGTGCTTCCTCTAGTCTGCAGGCTCCTTTATTCTGTCAGTTGATCTCTGCTGCCCGACTCATCCACTATAGCTGCACAATAAATATTTGTTAAATAAAATTAACTCAAATGTTGATAGTGGAGCTTATTTTCCTCAGGGTGTGGGCAATTGCTCGAGGGGCTTTGGAACACCTGAATTCAAACTTTTTTTTTTTTTTTTTAAGAGAAGTAAGCCTTTATTTCCATCTTTCTTAAATTAAGCAGGCTGACTTGGTGTGAGGGGCTTAGTCGAAGAGACGGAATCCCATATCCTCATCTGATTCCTCCGACTCTTCCTTTGCTTCGGCCTTGGCTGGGGCAGCAGCAGCCCCAGGGGCCGCAGCTGCAAGTGCAGATGGATCGGCCAGGAAGGCTTTGACCTTTTCAGCCAGTGAGAAGGTGTAGTCAGTCTCCACAGACAAAGCCAGGACCCTCTTGTATCCATTGATGATGGAGTGAGGCACTGAGGCAACAGTCGGGTAGCCAATCTGCAGACAGACGCCGGCCACATTGCGGACACCCTCTAGGAAGCGAGAGTGCAGGGCCTGCTCTGTGATGTCCAGCACCTCAGGGCTGTAGATACTGCCGTTGTCAAACACCTACTGGATGATCAGCTCAAAGGAGAAGGGGGAGATGCTCAACATGTTCAGCAGTGTGGCTTCGCTGGCTCCCACCTTGTCTCCAATCTTTATCAGCTGCACATCGCTCAGGATTTCAATGGTACCTCTGGAAATGTTAGTGGCAATGCCTAAAACTTGGAAGAAAGAGCTCTTCTCAGTCCCCAGACCAGTGTTCTGAGCATGCGCAGTGACCTCACATGGCGCGAGGGCACCAGCTCCAGCGGCAGCTGGCACCTTATTGGCCAGCAGCATGTCCCTAATCTCGGTGAGGTCCTCCTTGGTGAACACGAAGCCCGAGTTCCCCCGGATGTGAGGCAGCAGTTTCTCCAGAGCTCGGTTGTTCACCAGGTGCCCCCGGATGGCCTTGCGCATCATGGCGTTCTTGCCCATCAGCACCACAGCCTTCCCGCGGAGGGACATGGCGGATCTGCTGCATCTGCTTGGAGCGCACATTGTCTGCTCCCACAATGAAGCATTTTGGGTAGTCATCCAAAAGTTGGATGATTTTAAGGAAGTAGTTGGACTTCCAGGTCGCCCTGTATTCCCTGGGCATCACGGCAGTGCGTCAGGGATTGCCATGCGGGGTTTAAAGACGATGTCACTCTAACGAGGACGCCTGGCGAGCTGTTCAAACTCTTTTTTTTTTTTTTTTTTTTTTTTTTTTTTTCTTTTTTTTTTGAGCTGGGGATCGAAACCCAGGGGCTTTGCTTCCTAGGCAAGCACTCTACCGCTGAGCTAAATCCCAACCCTGAATTCAAACTCTTAAGAACAATGTTTAGTGAGACATCTCTTTGGTGGAAACAGTTCCCCATTTCCTTGACAATCAGAGCCCTCAGGACTTTCCCTCTCCATGATCAGGGAGGGCAGTATTAGGGCACGCATTTGTGTGTGTGTGTGTGTGTGTGTGTGTGTGTGTGTGTGTGTGTGTGTGCGCGCGCGCGCGCGCGCGCTCGTTAAAACATTCATGTAGCATATATACCATGAGCATATATACCATTATATATATATATGTATATATATATATACCATTATACATATATGCATAAGAGTGATAGGATTTCACAAGAAGGAACTTTCCTTTTTTTGATTTTTAAAGAAGACTAAACCAGGTTTGGGTGTCTTAATTAAGCTCATTGATCCAAGAGTTCAGCATATTTAAAATAGAGAAGGTTTATCCCACCTCACAGTTGCAGGGTGTGGTCTGTTGTGGCAGAGTAGTCAAGGTGCAGGGAGTTGAAGCAGCTAGTCCCATCACATCCGAAATCAGGAAAATGGGATCGATACTCACTTCACCTCCATTTTTTTTTTAATATTTTGTTTTATATTTATTGTATGTTTATGTGGGCGTGTGAATGCCATGGTGTGGAGCGCAAAGCAAAACTTCTGGAGTCAGCTGCCTTCTACTCTCTGGGTTCTAGGGATCAAACGCAGGCTCAGTGGTGAGCGCCTTCACCTGCTGTGCTCTCAGCGGCCTAGCCTTCTCTATTTTAGGCAGTCCAGGGTCCCCTGTTTAAGAAATGCTACTGCTCAGCACAGTTAAGATGCGCCTTCCTACATCAATGAGTACAATCAAGGCCGTTCCCACATGGATGCCTAGGCAAGCCTCTCCAGGTACTTGTGCTTCTATTAGATTGACAGTCAACACTAGCCATCATACTATCTACTGTGTGACTGGCATAGGGCCCTTACTCGTTTGTACAGTACTTTCCTGTAGTGTAAGGTAAGTTGGGAATGAAAATAGAAAATGGAACGCCAGAGTGCTAAGTAAGAGAATATGTTTAGATACCTCAGGCAGGATGACCGCATCTGAAAAGTGTTTGGTCCCAAGGTTGGGTGTGGTTATGCATGCTTACACTCAGTACTTAGAATTATGAGTTGGAGGCCAGCCTGGGCTACAGACAGGCATTATGGGGGCCAATGTAGAGCTTATAGGATAGATATGCTCAGGTTACATTGAACACCTGGACTCTACCTAGTGGGTCATTTCATTTGTTTCTTAAGATTTATTTATTTTATTTACATGAGTACACTGTAGCTGTCTTCAGACACACCAGAAGAGGGCATCAGATCGCATTACTGGTGGTTGCTGGGATTTGAACTCAGGACCTCTGGAAGAGCAGTCAATGCTCTTAACTGTTGAGCCATCTCTCCAGCCCTGGGTCATTTCATTCTCAGCTTTCCAGATTTTTGGTGAAATTGAAATTCTGGTTGCGATATCCTGGTACAGTTGCAAATGCAAGCTCAGTGACCCAAGATGTGCGTGGACTCACTTCTCCCGTGTATCAGACAGGTTGCTCGGCAGGAGTATGTTGCTATGCAGCTCTGTGGTGGCTGACACACTCGAGCCAGGCAGTTATGGTTCATTTGCAGCTCAAGTTGGTTGCAGTTTGTGCCGTGGTCACAGAGAGGGTGGTGGGATGCTGAGGAACTGTGGAGTTTCCAGTGATTGTCTTCAGAGTTCAAGAAGATGTCTCTCCCTCAGGCACAGCCTGTGAGCTAAATGTATTGAATTGCAGCCTTGGTGCAATTTCATCATCAGGGCCTTGTTTTCATTAGTCTAGGCATGTTTCCACAACAGTCATTAGTGTTTGTTAAGCCTTGTGATTCTTAATATGTTTATGAAAAGATGATGGGTCTTGGTCTCAACTGGTCCATAGTGCTAACTTGCTGCTGTAGTTTTGAGTTTGAAGAAATTCAGAGAATACAGTTACCCTATAGAGTAGTGTTAACCAAAGGATAACCAAAACATTGACTCTTCAGGGGATGGAGTAAGTTGCCTGGGTGGGAGGCATAGTAGAGGTGGATGGTAGAGCCTGCCCCTTGAGGGACAAAGGCAGTCTGGCAGACAGATTTGCTTTAGACTTTGTGTCTTTGTTTCCAGTGTAAGAGGAAAGAATTTCCAACCAGGAAACAGAGCTTTTCATCCAGCTTCTTAGGCTGCCCATTGATGCCTTAGTTGAACTTTGGAGGACCTCTGACATCCTAGAGGTTCCCTACTAGTCTCAGCAACATGGTCTCGAGGGAAGTCTTGTCTCTGGTGAATGGCAACCTTGAGCATGCCTTCCAATTGGATAGCCACTTTCTCCATTGGCACCAGTTCCAGAGCTGGCCCTTTATGGTTTGAATATTACTATATTCAATTTTGTACGTTATTCCATCATCCAGCCGTTTTGATCGCCTCCTCACACAGCTCTCAGCTTACCTGTTGTCTCTCTGCCTTCTTCCTCACTTGAGGGTCTTCCTACATCAAGGCCTAGGCACTTCACCTTATCTACAAGGTATAGTGAGAGGGTCCCAGAGGACTTTGCATTCAGGTGTTGTACCGTTTAGAGTGTACTATGGTGAATTCACCACTGGACACTTCATTATCTGTTGGTCTCCCTAACTGCTCTCCTGGCACAGTCGGTTCAAGTTTGGCTATACTTCTAAGAAACTCAATTCATCTGAGGATCATAAAAACATGACTTGGCATCCTCAAAGAAATGCCTGCTTGCGTGCTTGTGTGTGAAAAGGCAGGGCACAGCTTTTAAATTGTAATGTTGCCATCAGTAACCTGGCCTTTCTGAACTTGCTTTTAGTATATTACTTGCAGTCTGCCTTGTTTTGTGCCTCAGTTTCCCTATGTGTAAAATGGGGAGAAATCTGTTTTCTGAAAATTACGTGTCGATTGTAAATGTCTGGACTTTTTGGCCAAGGCTCAACCAAACCCTGCATTCCTCTATCGCTTGGTGGCTACCCAGTTCCCGTCAGGTTAAAGGTGTTCCCTTTGAGGCTGAGAACGCGAGAACCTTGGGAAGTGGGGGAGAGCCACTGTAGAAATGTCGAGATTTTCAGATAGGTTCACATGAGAGACGCTCGAACTTCTGAGAGAGTCTAAATATAAAAAGAAGATGAAGTGACTGAGGCATTCCGGTTTCAATATCCAGCGGGGCCGCAGAGGTTAGTGTCTGTGAAGGAGATAACCCCCGCAGACCGGGCCTCTTGGTTCATCCCACCGTGGCCACTCACGTGAGGGGGGGCAATCCTGGGAAGCGTAGTACGCAGGCGCATCGGCGTCCGGCGTGGACTCCATTTCCCCTGGAGCTGCGGGGCGGGGCCTAGCGAGGGGGGCGGGGCGCCGGGCCTAGGCCTGGGCGGCCGGGGGCGGGGGCTGTGGAGAGGAGCCGCGGCGGCGGCGGCGGCGGCAGCGGCGGCGGTGGGTACGCGTCGGTGCGGCCTGGTCTGAGCCATGTCCGTGTGAGGACGCCGCAGCCGTCACCCCCTCCTCTCCGGCTGGTCCGCAGAAACCCGCACCATGGGCTCCATCCTGAGTCGCCGCATCGCGGGCGTGGAGGACATCGACATTCAGGCCAACTCGGCCTATCGTTACCCTCCGAAGTCCGGTGAGCTTCCAAGGGCGCGGATCGCGGAAGGGGGCTAGAACGGGGACTGGGGACACTAGGAGGCCCGGGAACCAGACGCGCGAGCGCCCTGCCCTGCCGCTGACCCTCCTCCTGTGACCCTTCCCGGTACCTGTGGAGTTTGAGGCGTGGCTGCGGCCCTGGCTAGCCCTGCTGGCCGCAGTCGCACCTTGCGCGGCCCCTTTTTAACTGATGACCTTGGGCCGCTCACTTTGCACAGCCGTGCTTGGCATCTCTGGGATAAGACTGCATTATAGTGAGGACTGCTTTACCCCTGGGGGTCGCCAGACTTGGAGGCATGACCGGCCCCGGATTGTGAGAACTAATTAGGATTTGGACCCGGGCTTTCCTCTTCCCGTGCGAGTGAGGGACACTGGTGTTTGACCTAGGGAGATGATCAATAGGGAGGTACTGGGTTCTAGTGGAGGACAGGATAATGGTTGGAGTGATTAGAGAGGACTACTGACCTTACCCTCTCGTTCAGGGCAGACACTCACTAGTAGATTATGGGAGCTGGATGGAACTGGAACCAGCATCAGATGTGGGATCCCAAAGGAGCGCCTTGGTCCTAGTCTCATATTCATTCGTTCTGTCTATCTCTGTCTCTGTTTGTCTCTCTGTCTCTCTCTGTCTGTCTCTCCCTCCCTCCTTCCTTCCCTCTCTCTCCCTCTCTCTCTCTCTCTCTGTGTGTATGTGTGTGTTTTAAATAAGGACAGGATGTCATGTAGTCATGTAGCCCAGGATGGCTCAAACTCCTTATGAGAGTGACATTGACCAAACATTGGCTCAAACTCCTTATGAGAGTGACATTGACCAAACATTGGTCTTCCTGCCTCTACCCTCCCAGTGCTGGGATTTGAGATGTGCACCACTTTGCCCAGTTTTATGAGGTGTTGGAGACTTGAGCACTGTGCATGCTAGTCAAACATTATATTAACGTAGTCCCATTCATAGACCAGGCCTTTTTCTGAGACAAAAGCCCTGCTATGTAGCTCTGGCTGGCCTGGTACTCAGTTCTCCAGCCTTAGACTTCTGGTGCTGAGATGACAGGTGTGTTCTGCTACACGCAGCAATGCCTGGTGCCTTGTCAGAGCTACATTCACTTCTCCACAGTTTCCTGATAGGGTGGGACGCTGGGCCTTTAGACGCAGTCTTCTGAGTGTTCAGTGTGATGTTTGGTCTTCAGGTGTTTCCAGACCAACCCGGCCAGATTTCCTGTGTGACTGAGAAGAATCTGCTCCCATTAGTTGGACAGCTTGTGAAACATTTCAGGCTGCTCTTCAAGACTTGTTTTGGCCTAGGGAATCTGCATTTTTAAGCTTATTTTCTTTGGTTTGTTCAATGCCCACTCAAGTTTGAGAAAGTGTTAGTGTGAAGATCTGGGAACTCCCAGGATGAAAGAACAGGAAACTGGCACTATTTAGTGATACACTTCAGTGAATCGGATGGAATCACATGCCAGTGTAGGGAGACCTCCTTGCCTGTGTGCATCTCTAGTACAGGCGGCCCCTCCAGAGTTTCTGGTGGAGACTTCATGGACTAGTGCCTGCACATCTTAAGACAACAGTTGTTGTTACCCCTCCACTGAGATTCTCCCTGTTTGTCTTCTGCTGAGTGACCTTGGTTAAATTTGCTTATTGGCATCTCAGTTTCCTCTTCTCTGAGAAGGGTCGATAATCTGTAGTGCTCAGAACTATGCCAGGCACATAGGAATTCTTCTGCAAATGTTAGCTACTGTAACTGCTTCAGAGGTAACTAGGGACTGGCAAACCCTACCTGTATGTGGCAATGGTGTGACAGATACTGGAAACCTAGCTTCCTTCTCTCACCTAGCACCTGAGCACTGTTAACGTCCCTTCACTTAGGCAATTGGATAAAACAACGTGTGGCCTGTGCACACACTACAGATCCACAGAAGTAGGATTTCTGATTGCTCAGACATTCCTCCAACCTGGATGGGGTTTCCAGAATCCATCCCAGATGTTCTAGCCAGCATTGTCAGACAGTTCTGACACAGCAGGTGAGGTCCATGGGCCACCCGGCCTTCACTGGGCTGCTATTCAGACATTGCTGAGATTTGGGCCTGCCCAGTCCCAAGACTTTTGTTTGTTTGGTATGCTGGTGCTGGTGCTGGTGCTGGCATGGCACCTAGAGAGTGCTACTCTGTTTCATACCCTCCTGGATAACAACATTAACAATGTGTCTTTCCTAGTTCTCTCCAGTCTTTTACTTACTCAAGGTCTCATGTACCAACTGGGGATGACAGAAATGGTGAACACTTGAAGGGTACTCCCATGAACTGTTCAACTGTGCAAAGTTGTATTCCCAGCCTTCTGCTGGTTTTCTTGATTTGAATTTCAAGGAACAATGTGCTAATATTTGTTGTTTCCTTTAAAGCTACATTTATTTAGGTAGTGCACATCTTTAGTCCTAGCTCTTGGGAGGCAGAGATAGTAGGATCTCTGTGAGTTCTAGGCCAGCCTGGTCTACAGGGCTGCATAGTAAGAGATCCTGTGTCAAAGAGTTTTGGGCTGGAGAGATGGCTCAGTGGTTAAGAGAACTGACTGCTTTTCTGAAGGTCCTAATTTCAAATCCCAGCAACCAAATGATGGCTCACAACCATTTGTAATGAAATCTGATGCCCTCTTCTGGTGTGTCTAAAGACAGCTACAGTGTACTTATATATAATAAATCTTTAAAAAAAAAAAAGTATTGTTTTTATTTTATCTTTTATCCATATGTCCTGTACATGCAGTACCTGTGGGAGGACATCAGCTCCTTTGGACAGACAATTGTTATTTGCCATGTTAGTACTGGGAACTGAACTTGGGTAGTTACAAGAGCAACAGGTACTCTTAACTCCTGAGCCATTGTTAGAGCCCAAGCAATTTTTTTAAAACAAATTTTTATTAGATGTATTCATTTTATATTTTATATGTGGATGTTTTGTCTGTATGTGTGCGTATGCACCATATGAATGCTTGGTACCCATACAAGTTAGAAGAGAGTGTCTGATCTCTTGGAACTGGAAGGAACCACTGTGTGGTTCAAGGAATTGAACTTGGGTCCTCTGGAAAAGCAAATGTCTTCTTTAACCACTCTCTCTCCAGCTCCCCAAGCAATGTTAATTTCATGCTGCCCAGTTTTCTTTCTTAGGGAGTTTTATCATGTGCTGTCAACAATGATGTCAGTAATATTCGCTTTGCTTTCGTCCCATTGATTTTATTCTTGACAGCTTTGTTATAATTTGTGCACTATGTCACTGACCTATTGTAAACACAAGTGGATTTTTAGTAAGTGGGTAGAATGTACAACCACATTTGTGACCCTCCTCTCCCGAAGTTACTTTGTGCCGGTTTGTAGCCAGTGTTAGTAGCACGGTCAGTGTTCAGTTTTCTGTCTTTGCAATTTTTCTTTTCTGGATATTTCACATAAATGGAATCATAAAATCTAGTGCTGTTGTCTGTGTGGCTGGCTTCCTTCACTTTGTGCTTTTATTTTTAGGAGACTACACTCATCAAGTTAGCTTGGAATTTGCCATGTAGCCCATGCTGACTAGAACTCAGGATCTAGCTTCTCAGTCTCTCAAGTTCATCCCTTCCCTTGAAGTGGGAACATTCAAGGGAATGTTAAAGTGCTTAACATTCCAGGTTCCCTAGTGCATATCTGGGAGCAAAAAGGTGTTCATGCCACTCTCAGCTATGTCCCTTTCTCTGGCCTCAAATTCTGTGTAGACCAGGCTGGCCTTGAAACTCACAGAGACCTGCCTGCCTTTGCTTTCTAGGTTCTGGAATTAATTTAACTTTATGTTTATGGGTGTTTTGTCTACATGCATGTCTGTACTACATGCCTGTCTGGTGCCTGTGAAGGCCAGGAGAGGGTGGTAGACCCCTGAAAGCCTTCTAGAACAGCCAGCTCCTAAGTATTTAAAAATGTTTTAAATTGATTGTTTCTGTGAGTAAGTGTTTTGTTTCCATGTTTGTGTGAACTACGGGAGTGCTCTGGTGCCCTTTGAAGTCAGAAGGCATGTGTGTGACCTTTTGGGAAAGGAACTAGAGATTGTCGTGAGCCACTGTGTGGTCCTCTGTAAGAGCAGCAAGTACTATCCACTATGAGGCTCTGTCTCAAGCTCCTTGGGTTTGGAATTTTGTTTTTGATTTCCAACAGAGTTTTATGCGGGAGCCCATCTGGCTTGGAACTTACTGTGTTGCCCTTGAGGCCTCTCTCTCATGGATAGCCTCTTGCTCCAGCTTCCCCGATGCTGGGGATTATAGATAGGACCCACCACATCTAGCTCAGTTTAACAGTTTTAATGTGAATAATGCTTTTGGAGTAATTAATAAACCTTTGCCTAGCCTAAGATCACAGATTCTCTTTATTGAGGTGGGGGTTGGTGGTGGTAGGTTTGTGCATGTCAGTATTCATGCTTATAAATGTGTGTGGAGGTCTCCACCTTGCCTTCCTTGTTTGCCCTCTGCCTTCTATATTGGTTGAGGCAGGAGCTTGAACCCAGAGCTGGCCAGATTTGGCTATTCTAGCTATTCAGTTTACTCTGACGCATCCTGAACCTTCCGAGGTTGGAGTTATGGGTGGGCCACTACGCTTGCTTACCCCGCTTTTTCGTGGGTGTTGGGATAGAGACTTTGGTCTTCACATGTGCCACACACGCCCTGACCCCAGGGCGTTTCCTAGTCTCCTACTTTTTTCTAGTTTAAGTGTGACATCAGACAGTAACATGCTGCAGTTGTTTCTTTACTTACACTGTGTAGGTCCTGGGCATGCCTTCATTTCAGACAAAGCCCCCCCTCTTTCCATCAAAGTGCCTCTGTATCTTTGTCAAAATGCAGCTAACTGTAAATGTGAAAGGTTTATTTCTGGACGGCATTCTCTCTCTTTGCTTTGTAACTCTTTTCTAGTGTTTCTCAACTGAGACAATTTTGTCCTCCCACCCCCACGTCCCTATACCTCCTGGGGCTTGTGTTTGTCAGTGCATAGAGATAGTTTGTCACAGCTCAGGGTGTGTATGTGTTATTGATATCTAATGGATACAGTCACAGGACATCCTCCTACCCCCACCCCAAACAGAATTTGGAGGGTCCAAAGAGCCCGATCTGCTAAGGCTGGGAAAGTCTGGTCTACCTCATCCTACCAGCAGCACACGGCTGGTAAGTAGAGGCTGGGTAGGAGCCAGGCTCTCTACTGTGGTTCGTTCGTTCGTTCTTTCTTTCTTTCTTTCTTTCTTTTTTTTTTTTTTCTGTAAATTAGCCCATTTATTGCAGACCAGGCAAGTCTCAGATGGTAGGGAGGGCTTCTACTGGTCCTTCAGTTCCTTCAGTCTTCTGATGGCAGACTTCACTGTGACTGCAGAAGTGGTACTGTAGGTCCAGGCCCCGCCGGCCACTGTTTTCATGCAGGAACCGCAGTGCCAGCTGCCAACGGCTCGTCTCTTCATCCTGGTCTTGCCACAGGAGCAGCAGCTGTACTTGGCGTGCTGGCTGGTTTCAGTTTTCTTCACCATTTTCCAGAGGGAGGCACCATAGCGGGTCCCGTATTTTCCGACGATCCCGGCCTTCTTGGTGCGTTTAGCCATGTCGCCGGAACCGAAGCCCAAGCCCGAAGAGCGGTTCTTTCTTAACATTACTTGGGATCCTTCATCTATCTGTTGCAGGTTTTTGATCACACTGTGAACCCCAGGACTGTGTTATTTACTGGGGGGAAAAAAAAGCCAAACTAACCTGTTTCTAGTTGTGGTGTCTCTCAGACACCTTTAATCCCTGTGGCTGAAATATAGACATACCCTTAGTAGACACCTTTAAACCCAAGGAATGAACGTAAAGTTAGTTTGTAGACGGAAGCACCCATTTTTGAAAGTGATGTTTAATTGATTGGCAGGCAAAGTGACGAATCAGAGAAAGATTTGACAGACCAGGATATGTCCAACTCTCACAAGAAGAGAGAGGAAAGGGAAGCTACTTAAGAGAGAGCAGTGCAGAGAGGCAGAAGGCACTATGTAGTTGTACAGAGACAGGTTGCAGAACGTGAACGAGCTAGACACAGGTAAAGAAAGAATGGGCCAGAGAATGAGGAGGAGCCAGGGAATTAGAACATACTGCCAAAGTTAGTCCATGAGGCCAACTTTAGCAGTTCAGAAGCCGAGAGGCCAGACTGAATCCGTTATCGTGGAGAGGAGTTTCGAGGCAGAACAGCTGAGTTGAACTGGCCAGAGCTCAGAAAGAACTAGAACGGGTGAGCATATTTATTCAGCAGTAAGTCTCAGAGACTGAAGGCATTCTAGGCCTAGATAAGATTGTACAGAGGGCTAGAGGCTTCCAGGCAAGGTCAGCAGACTGAGGCAGCAAGCCTCAGAGGCGACAGTTACAACAGGAGAATAAGTTACTTTTACATATGTCCATAGAAATTTTATAGTTTGTCAGTTTCTACAAAACAGTTGGATTTGGATAGGGATTATGGATCACGTTAGGGAAATTCCCATCTCTATTTGGATTTCTCATACCCCCGAACATGATAAATCTATCTCTTTTGTATGTTCGTGTGATTGTATTTTATCCCTCAGGCCCTGAAACACAGGTTGGGCTCAAATTCATTATCCTCCTGCCTTGACTTCTCAAGAGTGTAGACATGTGCGGCTATGTCTGGCTCCACATCCATTTAGATCTTTCAGTCTTCGCAGCAGGGCCAGGTATGGTGAACCATAGCTGTGATCCTAGTATTCTGGAGGCTGAGGCAGGAGGGTTGTCACAAATTTGAGGTCAGCCTGGGTTACAGAGTGAGTTTCAGGCTAGCCTGAGTTACTTGGTAAGACCCTATCTCCTCTCCCACCTCCTGAAAATCTTATCAATTTGTCCTTTTTTTTTTTGAAGGTTTTTTTTTTTTTTTTCGGAGCTGGGGACCGAACCCAGGGCCTTGCGCTTGCTAGGCAAGTGCTCTACCGCTGAGCTAAATCCCCAACCCCCCCCCTTTTTTTTTTAAAGATAACTTTAAAAGTGAGTGATATTTGCTTCTCTGGTCTAGGGCCTTGCTCCTTTACTTACAAGTTAATTTTAATGAAAATACTAGTCAAAATTACATACTTAAGTAACCACACAATGTTTGCAGCTTAGGGAATAATGTCACTGTCACATGGCCACAATTGTCTGAGGACACTGAGGCCCAGAAGTGGAAGTGATTCAGTCAGGGTCACATGGTGAGCTGATGCCAGGGCCCCTTAACTCCCAGCCCTGGTTATGCTTTCTTCCTCCTGTGTCCTGTGTCCTATGGTTACTGTTGCTATGTTGAAACACCGTGACCAAAAGCAAGATAAGGAAGAAAGAGTTTGTTTGGCTTACACTTCCATAGCCTGCCATTGAAGGAGGTCAGGACAGGAACTCAAACAGGACAGGAACCTGGAGGCAGGAGCTGATGCAGAGGCCATGGAGGGTGCTGCTTACTGACTTGCTCCTCATGGCTTGCTCAGCCTGCTTTCTTATAGACTCCAGGACCACAATCCCAGAGATAGCACCATCCACGATGGACTAGGCCTTCCCTATAAATCACTAATTAAGAAAATGCCCTATAGACTTGCCTACAGTCTGATCTTGTGAAGTTATTTTCTTAATTGAGGTTCCCCTCTCTTAGATGACTTTAATTTGTGTCAAGTTGACATAAACCTATCCAGTACAGCCTGCTTGTAAGGGACCTGGTAGCCACAACACACCAGTCTTAGAAACTGCAGTTCTTTTCCATAGGTTCCCTCTCATTTGGCATTTTGTACAGAGTGACCAGGTCACTGTTTGTAGAACTGTGAACTTGCTGAAGAGTCCTCCCGTATGCCCTTTCTGCTATGGGTTGAAGAGAGCAGGGTGACGTTACAATCCTCTGTGTGTCCCTGGAGATGACGACTTGCCATTTCTTTTCAGGAAGTGAATTAGGCAGGAACTGAGCTGAGGGGCACCCAAGTCTGGGAACTTTTATGCTTAAATGGGAAGTGTAGGTTCTTTTGGACAAGGGATCTGGTTCTATTACAAGTTTCCCCTCTGGCTTCTGTGGTATCCCAGTACTTAGGTCCATGTGTGTGACAGCAGCCGTAAGGTTTGCTGAGTTCAGGAGCCTAACAGCTTGCTCATCAAGCCCTGTCCCGCTCCTGTGGATGCAGAGCACAGCCCTTCCTCATTTCCTCACACAGCTGAGGGCCAAAGCAGGTGTGGAGTCACTGAGCACACACTTAAATGACTGGCATGTGGAGCTGACTCCTTGCCCTGCTATTTGAAAAAAACCACAACATACCAGGTCACTCAAAAAAGAACCAGTAGAGGAGGAGTAAGGGGTCACCTTTCTTCTGTGGATGAGAAGCCCTCCATGGTCTGGGTAGCCCATGTTTGTCTCTTTCCCTGTTTCCATTTACCCAGAGAAGGTGTTCTTCTTTCCTCAGATATGTGGCAGAGCCAAGTCCATCTCGTCTTGGATGGGGTTGATGCCTCTGTAAGAGACGGAAGCCAAGAACTGCCCTATTGTGTGGGAATGTATGTAGTGCAGTGGGAGGCTCTTGCTTAGCTTGTATGAGGCCTCGGTTTCATCTCCACCCACCTCCAAAAGTATAAAAGCCAAGTGTAGCCTAGTTCCTTGAGTGGCTGAGCAGGAGGCTTGAGCCCATACGTACGACATCAACTTGGACAGCATATTGAGACTTGTATCTCAAATAAATAGAAAAGGACCTGGTAAATTCTTTTCTTGCCTAAAAGGCTCTGCTCACCTCTCTTGCTAGGGTAGTTAGGACTGAGAGTATCTCACTTAGAGGCAGAAGGGGCCTGGCTCTACTCAGTCTGTGCAAACAAACTGCTGGGAGAGCCAATTGGTGAGCTCTGTGGTGCGCTGCTGCCTTTGCCTCTAAGTTTCTGCTTCTCTGGGCCTGTGTTTCCATAGCTGCAGTGGAAACCAGCCTCCAATTTCTCCAAGCTTGGAGTGTCTTTGTACAGAGACGCCCTTGAAGGTATAAAAGCCAGAGAGATGGAGAGACAGATGTCAGACTCTAGGAGCCAGAGAAACACCAAGTAGACAAAGAGGATGGAAGGAGGCTCCTTTATCTCTCTCCTTGGTTTTGGTACCAGATAATGAAAATGAAAACATGAGCAATACAGGTATGATTGGGGAGGTTTTTATTGTATAGGGGAAGACCTAGACTGAACTTAAAGGGGAGAGAGGGGCAGCAGAGAGAAGACTAGAAGCCAGAGCAGAGGACCTAGAAAACCAGGTCAATGTCTTGGTTGTAAAGGAGTCAAAAGCTGGGGGAGGGAAACAGAGCTGAGGGCTGAAGAGGTTTTAGGGTGGGAGGTGAGGGTCTTTGGGACCCGACGCTTGCTTCTGGCTTGTTTTGTTACGTGACGACATTGGTTGTTTACCTTCACAGCCTTGATGTGTATCCTCCTGACCTGTGCGTGAAACACCATAGCGTTTGCCAGCTGCCCCAGCATCTGCCTTGCACTGAGCACCTCCAGTGCCCAGCCATTGGGCCATCCTTCACGTGATGGAAACCTTTCCCAGAAAAAGAACTGTCTAGGCTAAGCTTGTGGAGACACAGGAGCTAGAATCTTTCTTAATCACTCCTGTGCTTAGCTTGATTTACCATTGTTTTCCCTCCTCCATGCTGGGAGTGAGGAGCTACAGGCCGTCCACCAGGCACACAGAGAGGTTGGGAAACATTGCCACCAGTGTCTTCACTTGCCAGTCCTGGGGGTGTCCTGAGTGAGGCAAGGTGCTGCTGGGCCTAGTATCGCTAGTCTGCAGATGAGCCAGGATTCCAGCTATGGGTGACTTCCCTTGTTGCACCAGCCCAGTCAGTACCCCTTCCTGTGGCAGATTACATCAGAGTTTGAGCCCTAGGAACTGGGAAGTTCCATGTGGAGCAGAGAGAAGTGCTGGTCTGTGCACACATACAGACAGACACAGTCCAGGGTTCAGAGAGCAGATGACTGGGGCAAGTGGACCTACCCTTGGCCACAGGCAAACGATAGGGCAGATGCCCTCATGGCCTCCCACTTGGCAGGAAGTCTGGGACCTGCCTGGGGAGCTTTCCAAAAGCAGCGTTCTTTTAGGACCTACGATGCTCTGATCTTGCAGGTTGCATCATTGAGCTGGGTTTAGGGGCAGTGTCAGCACTTTGTGAACTGGCGACACCTGTCCTGTGAACAGGTCAAGAGAAATGTTCCTCAGGTACAGTCTGTTCTTTCCCGTGTGTGCATGGCAATCCCCTCCTTTCTGCCGTTCTTGCTCCTTCCTTAGAGTGGGGTGATGGTGGAAACCACCCTGCCAGCTTACATTCCCTCATTGTTCCTGAGGAGCTGCTCTCTTTCTTAGGGTATGTACACTAAGTGGCTTTGTCACAGCATTCTGCTTAGTGTGGTTGAAGGAAGGGCACAGGGGGCCAGGAAGGGCATTTCATTGGCTGTGTGGCCTGAGTTTATGACCTCCCTGTGTGCTCAGTTTCTGCAATCAAACATTGGACACAACCACCTGTGCCTTCCCTCATTTGGTGTGCTGGCCTCTAACTGCAGAGTCATGCTGTGACTCAGAGTCCTGCAGGAGGATTGACAGTAAGTAGCCTCTATGTGCTTGAGTTGACCTCACTTAGGAGTCCTAAGCAGCCACAGTCTGTTGGGCAGGAGGAGGGCAGAGTAAACGGGTGGGAGGGGGTGCATAGGGCCAGGCACAGTGATATTTGTTGCGCTGTGGGTACCTAGAATATAAGGAAAAGGGAATTGAACTTTGAACCTCTGAATCAGGAGCCTCCATTCCTGGGACATGTAGGTCTAGAGGAAACGAAGGTGAAAACACCCACACCCAGATACAGGGCCTCTGTCCTCATGTTCAGGAGAGAATATGGGATATTGAGGGTGCCTGGGAAGTCCTTTCTGAACAAGTGACCTTCAGCCCAGGTCTGATCAAGGGTTTATTGGTTTGGTTGCAAATGTTTAAGGATTTGGACCAGCAGTTCTCAAACTGTGGGTTTGTAGGTTGAATGATTCTTTTATAGGGGTCTGAATATTAGATATCCTGCAGATTAAATATTTATATTACAGTTACAAAGTAGCCACAAAGATAATTTTATTTTTGTGATCACCATAACATGGGGAACTGTATTAAAATGTTACAAGGTTAGGAAGGTTGAGAACCATGGGTCTAGACCAAGAACTTCTTACCTAATCTCAGATTCTCTCTGAAATTAGATTAAAACAGCAACAGGACCTGAATGAGTGGGTGAGAGTCGCAGTGCAGTTGGCTTTGCAACACACATGGGGTTCTGTCTCACACCTCCACCTCTGGCCCTTCTGACTTCTCTAGAGTTTGTCAACAGGATTCCTTAGCTCCTGCAGATTGGTCTTTCCTTTCCTTCCTTGTCTCTGAGTGGATGGATATTGCTCAATCTGTCCTAACCTCCTGCTGGGACTCTAGGCTTTGCCCTTATTCTTCACTCTTTTGTTCTTTTAAAAAAAGTTTAGGGTTCACTCCCACCCCCAGACAGGGTTTTTCTGTGTAGCTTGGTTATCCTGGAACCTCACTCTGTAGAGCAGGCTGGCCTTGAACTCACAGAGATCCTCCTGCCTCTGCCTCTTGAGTGCTGAGATTTAAACCAGGCAGTGGTGGCGAGCACCTTATTTTTCTTCATTACATTTTATTCATCCATTTTCGTGTGTGAGTGTGTGCACATTCAGGGATAACAGGCAAAGGGCTCCTACCATGCGAGGCCTAAGAGTAGACTCAGTCACCAGGCTTGGCGTCAAGTGGCCTTATCCATCTAACCCGTGTCAGGCCCAAAGGAAACTCCCATTTTCCTAAATTCCTAAAGGCAGAAGGTTCAAGTGGCTCTCTGTGGGCCAGCTAGCATGCCAAAGTGCACGCTGGGCTCCAGGCTCCCTCAGAGTCACAGTGCCCGCTCCTAGCTCTTCTCATCTCTACTATTGCAGCTGGTCTTCGCTTCTTTGTGGGTTCTTCTTCCCACCCTTTATCAGCTCCCCAGTTTCACCCCTGTCACCAAGTAGAGGAAGAATGACAGAGAGAGGGAGTATCCCTGAATCTAATTTTTTCCCTTTTGTTTCTTTGAGCACAGCTACTAATGAACTGCAGCCAAGCCCCCTGAGCAACCAACAACCACACTTATGGGGCTGTGGCACTTACATACCCTCTGACGAGTCCCCAGAGTGTCAGTCATCACACAATTGCAGAAACTATCTGCAGTGAGCAAAACCAAGCCCCTGCTAGAGAATGAGGGAAATCATGGTCCACTGCTTCGAAGCAGTCCCGTACCCCCACACCTGGGATTACAATGAAAACACTTTCTTGTAATATTTCTGTTTTTTAAAGAAGCAAAAATCCCAGAATTCTCACTATATTTATCACCTGTTTTAAGCCATTAATTGTGCTGTGTCTATCAGGAAACTATAAACCGAAATAAGCCCTTTTTGGTCAGTGACCACTGTTTTCAGGAGACCTTTTCTGTTCAATTCTAATCTTTATCTGTTTCGATGATATCCATAACTTTTAATTTCTTGTGGAATATAATCTGTATCTGCAATGCAAAATTTTGGCTGCCTTCCATTCAGTTGTTAATACATCCTTATAGAATATAGATAGGCTGATTTAATGCCACAGTTTTTTCTATGACCCAGTCAGTGTCTCTGGGCTGTTATTGATCCTTTCTCATTAACATTCAGAAAATTTAAAGTTGGCAGAGCACTATTTAGTCTATCCCTGGGGATTTTCATTCTTCTGTTTGGTGCTATAAGCATTTCCTTTAAGGTGTGATTAGATCTATCTTTTTTTTTTTTTTTTTCCGGAGCTGGGGATCAAGGGCCTTGCGCTTGCTAGGCAAGCGCTCTACCGCTGAGCTAAATCCCCAACCCCTGATTAGATCTTTCTATGGCTGCATGTTATTTCTTGGCCAGCAAGAGCCAGTTGGCTTGTACTTCTTGTTATGGGGCCTCGAGCTCCCCCTGCCCCCCATTTTGTTTTCTGATGGCAAGAAATTGCCTTGAACATCTCTTTAGGATCTGCACCCTAAAGAGGCAGTGCTCAGTGCTGGCATTTACCACATCACATGCATACCCCGGAAGCCAAGGTATTCTTTCTGTTTGAGGTTTAGGGAAACCATTGTTCCTAGAAATGGACCATCCACTTTTGTGGCCCAAAGTACAGTATTTCTTACAGTTATGGCACTAAGTATTTTGAGACCTGAGATCTTTAGCAGCTTGGTCATAATCTCTTTGCAAATGACTGCATTTCCTGCAACTGAAGCACCAGGCGTTTTGGTATTGGAGACCCCTTGCTATAACTATTGTATTAATATGGTACACATTAGCACCAATATTGGTCATATCCCTTAGCCATTCACATAGGTATTGCCTGTGCCTTTAATGGTCTAATAACTTTTTTACATTCAGTATTCAAATTTTCAAATGCCAGGGTCTCTATCAACACCTGCCTTGTATCAGGGTCTGATACAGCTTTGTTCACAGCTAAGACTAATCTTTGTTAAAAAAAAAATTAGTAAAGGCTTCTCTAGAACCTTGTATAATCTTTGTAAACAAGGTAAACTTTTTCCAGAGCTCCTCAACTTTGTCCCAAGCTCTTAAAGCCACTAAGTGACATTGTTCTTAGTAACACCATCAAATCAGATCAATTCTTGTATGTCAGAGTACCTCCCTTCCCCTAGCAACTGGTCTTTGACTATATTCGTTGACCCCACTATTCAATATTCATGGCTCCTTCCCTCCACCATATTAACCATGGTAGGAACTTAAGACCAGCCTGTAGTACAGCTGTTACAATCCCTTCCAGTCTTGGGGAATAATGTTTTGAATATAAAATGAGTGCATCCCATATGAAATCATGGTCTCTTTAAACCAGCTTAGACCTGTCATTTCGTAGGACTCCATCTTGCCTCATCATAACCCTGTCCCACACCATTAGGCTGGGACTACTAGGAAAGATGAGGGTGATCTAAGCTGGCTGCCCCTCCTCCCACTCTGGCAGTACAGTTGGTTCTAGATTAACCCTTTCTCTCCATATGAGAAGTTTCATCAGATTGTCCTCCCACTTTTTTAGATTTTCTCTGACTCGACCACCCTCTGGTACAGACCAACCTCTGGTACAGATTCCTACTCTTTTTTTTTTTTTTTTTTTTAAGACTTATTTATTTATTTATTTATTTATTTATTTATTTTTTATTTTTATTATATAAAAGTACACTATCACTGTCTTCAGACACACCAGAAGAGGGCATCCGATCTCATTACAGATAGTTGTGAGCCACCATGTGGTTGCTGGGTATTGAACTCAGGACCTCTGGAAGAGCAGTCAGTGCTCTTAACCACTGAGCCATCTCTCCAGCCCCAGATTCCCACTCTTTTGCTCAGTCATTGGTGCCTTTTGTTCTCTTCTCTGGTGCTCCTCACTTCCCAAGATGTTCCACTCCCACCTGCAGCCTCTCCAGTTGCACCACCAACTCTGCACCCGCCCTTTTCTGAAATGGAAGAGCAGAGTGACCATTTTGTTTTTCCATTTCAGCTGGTTTTTGTTTCTCAAGCTCCTCCATTTCCACCTGCAGTTTTTTCCCACTGCTCAGCTAGTCTTTCAAAAACTTTGAAACAAAATATATGAAGAAAAAGAAAAAACAGGAAATCTCTGGAAGCAAATCAGGGGATATCCCAGTGTTAGCAGCCAATAAATTTTTTGCTGGCCTCTTGGAAAAAAATTAATTTCTTTGTCCCTTGCTGTTTCCTCTATGGCATTTGAAATCAAAGTTTATATTTTTTCTTTATCACATGTTGGGTGCTACAGTCTTTGCTACTTTGTGGGTTCTTCTTTTTTTCACCCTTTATTCCTTCCACCCCCAACCCCCTGCTTCCTGTTTCACCCCCTATCACTATAGTTAGAAGAGGAAGAAGGATTGGGGGTGGGGTTTGGGGGGGGAGAGAGAGAGAGAGAGAGCGAGAGCGAGCGAGAGAGATAGATCTAATTTCTTTTTTTCTTTGAGCAGGACTACTAACAAACCACAAACCACAGCCCTGAGTGACCAGCAACCACCCACCATACCATCAGAGCTGTAGCATTTATATGTCCTCTGAAAGGTCCTTGGAATTACATTTGTCACACAGTTGCAGAAAATGTCTGCAGCTGGCAGAACCACGCCTCTGCTAGAGTGTGAGGCAAACCATAGTCAGCTGTTATGCAGCAGCCACATTTCTCCACACCTGAGATTGAAACAAAAACACTGTTATAATTTTTGTGTTTGTAATGAAACCAAATTTCAGAATTCTCACTACACACTACAAACTCCCCCAGCTCATGAGTGTTCCTCCTGCAGCTACCCTGCTGTGTGACTGTGCACACTCTTGTTCCTTTGTCTCTACTCTGCCCCTCTGCTGGCCAGGACCAGCCTGCTGCTCTCTCTGCTCTGGATTCTTCCGGTTGCCTCTGGCTATTCTCTCTCTCTCTCATATGTACAATAAAAGCCTTCCCTCAACAATACTATACAATGGAGCAGTCATGTCCCCTGTTTAGGGATGTGTGTGTGTGTGTGTGTGTGTGTGTGTGTGTGTGTGTGTGTGTGTGTGTGTGTGTGTGTGTGTGTGTGTGTGTGTGTGTGTGTGTGTGTGTGGGTGTGTGTGTGTGTGTGTGTGTGTGTGTGTGTGTGTGTATGTGTGTGTGTGTGTGTGTGTGTGTGTGTGTGTGTGTGTGTGTGTGTGTGTGTGTGTGTGTGTGTGTGTGTGTGTGTGTGTGTGTGTGTGTGTGTGTGTGTGTGTGTGTGGTGTGTGTGTGTGTGTGTGTGTGGTGTGTGTGTGTGTGTGTGTGTGTGTGTGTGTGTGTGTGTGTGTGTGTGTGTGTGTGTGTGTGTGTGTGTGTGGGTGTGGGTGTGGTGTGGTGTGTGCGGTTGGGGGTGTGGGGTGGGTGGTGTGGGGGTGTGGGGGGTTGTGTGTGGGTGTGGGGGTGGGGTGTGTGTGGGTGTGGGTGTGGGTGTGGGTGTGGGTGTGGACATGAGGAGATAAAACCTTGCCCTAGCATATTAGGCAAACAGATCCCCGCCGAGCTACCTCTGCAGCCCAACAGATAACATCGAATTGCTAGTTACTTATCTTCTTCTTGGTAGGGTTTTTTCTCTCTCAAGACAGGGTTTCTCTGTAACCCTGCATGTCCTGACACTCACTCTGTAGACCAGTATGGCTTCTAACTCACAGACATCCACTTGTTTGTGCTGTCTGGGTCTTGGGATCAAAGGTGTGCGCCATCACTGCCCAGTTTTCTTACTCTTAATGGCTTTATTGGAACGTTACCCATATACCTTGATGTCAGTTCCTAAATATAGTTGCTGGTTTCTAGTTTATTCAGTTGTGTGGCCATCACGAATAACTCATTCTAGATAGAACTTGAGTTATCCTGACATACTGTAATCACTGCGATGACAGACATGCTTTCCCATATCTTATACCTTTGGAAAATTTTGTTTTACAAGTAATGTTATTCATAAATAGTGACAGTATAAATAAGAAAGCCGTTTACTCACTACTCATCCATTTACTTTCTGAAGTTACTGACACCTATAACTGTTCACCCTCAGTCTTTGAAGCCTCCAGTACAGGATCACTGGACTGAGGAAGTTGTGGTAGGAAATACAGCAAGGGGCGGGCAGGTTGGGGATGGAGGCTACAGTTTGAAGCATGTGTTCAGAAGAGGCCCCGCCCAGAAGGGACAGGTGGGAGGAAGATGGAGGCAGAGCTCGTGGGGAAGAGCCCGTAAGCAATGGGAACAAGTGCAAGGTCCTGAGGTGGGCAGCACACTCTACGTGATACAGACAAGAGGATGAAACTTGTCCTGGTATGACGGATAAAAACCATTGGAGGTGCCAGGGTATGGGAAAGACTGGTGGGTTAATGGTAGTGTCAAGCCTGTGAGGCAGGAAGACACCGGTTGCCTCAATCTGGCCATACAACTGTCTCAGGAGCACCAAGGCTTTGTGTGGGAAGAATCGTCATTCTGCCAACAGCTGTACTTGAGGGATGGCTTGGTAGTTAAGAGCATGTATCAGTTCTAGGCAGTGGCAGCACATGCCTTTATCCCAGTTCCCAGCACTGTAGAGGCAGGGGCAGGTGGAGCTCTGTGAGGTTGAGGTCAGCCTGGTCTACAGAATGAGTTCCCGGACAGCCAGGGCTACACAGAGAAACCCTGTTTTGAACTTATGCCTGGCAATCCTAAGGATTCTTAAGACTGTTAAGCACATTTATTGGAGGACAGCCTGGTCTACAGAGCAAGTTCTAGGACAACCAGGGCTACGTTGAGAAATCCTGTCTTGAAAAGCTACAAAAAGGAGAAAAAGGAAGAAAAAAGAATGTCTTTTCAATTTAGGTTTTGGTAAAAAGAATTTACCGGCATGCGAGCATGCTCAGGAGTCTGGGAACCATCTGGAGATCTTGCAGGATGCCTGAGGGCTGGCTTGCATATGTCCTACAGGTTAATATGGTTTCCCTACTCCTTACCACACGACCTTTCCATGGGCTGGCTGCTTGAATGTGCTCCAGTGTAGCATCTGCTTTGTCCAGAGTCTTGGGAATCCTACTCCACTATTTCCACAAGAGCCCTGGTATGCGCTCAGCCCTTCTGTTTTCTCTAGGGTTAGAACCTAGAGGTGAGAGCCCGTGAGATGTCTTGGAGCCTGTTTGCAGTCTGCCTTCACAATGTGATTGTGTCTTAAAGGAAGTCTGGGTGTTCCCAGCCAGGTCCCTGTGTCTTGCCTGGGGCTCTGAGGCAGCCAGCTTCTGTGCTCAATGTACCTTCTCTCAAGCCTTCCCTCCAGACCAAGGCTCTTCTGTAGTGGAGTGCCCAGATGGACAGGTACTCTAGGGGACATAGGGTCATGTGTGCTGTCAGGAGGCTTCCTTGCATCCAGTGCCTCTTGCCTCTCTTGTTGCCCAGCTAGTGCAGTGCCAGCCCGTCAGAGGAGTCTTAGCACAGCTAGCATCCTACCAGCCATTCATTCGATGTACTGTGTATGTGAGGGCAGACTAGGCTTTTTGTCAAAGTCCCACTCCGATGCTCCATGGTTCACACTTACTATTAGTGGATAGAGGTCAGCCAGCATTGAGGCTCAGGCCCAGGCATGGTCAGAAACCCTGTGTCTTGGAGTCCTCTCCCTCTAAGAGCTTGTATGTGCCAGTGCTTTCATGGTAGCAGGGCTGTGTGTGGCTGCAGTGATTTGGGAAGATGCTCTTATGCTTGTCTCTGTGGCCTTCTCTTTATTGACTTAAAACCACGACATCACATGTTAATGCAGATCAGAGAGCCAGGGCTTTGGTCTTTCTCTCAGACTTTATGTGGCTTCTTTTGTTGCCTTCTTAACATGTCTTTTGAGACTGTTCTGTTCTGTTCTCACAGCTTGTGTCATGTGTCTCTCCAAACAAGATCTAGGAGTACATGCAGCATGCTCTTCTGACCTTACTAGCACATGTGTATAAGTCCTTCTGCTCCATGCGCGTGCGTGCGTGTGTGTGTGTGTGTGTGTGTGTGTGTGTGTGTGTGTGTGTGTGTGTGTGTGTAGGTCTTTTGTGGAGCACTGTAAAGTAATCTATAAACTCACATTTAAACTAGCTGTCGGGGTTGGGGATTTAGCTCAGTGGTAGAGCGCTTGCCTAGCAAGCGCAAGGCCCTGGGTTCGGTCCCCAGCTCCGAAAAAAAAAAAGAAAAAAAAATAAACTAGCTGTCATGCTTGGCCACAGTTGGTTGTCTGGTGCACATGACATGTCCTGTAGTCATGGAGAGCTGGTTCTGGTCCCCTACCCTGGGTAACAGCTGTCTGGCATTATCTCCTAGGCCCCGACCTGCCTTACTGGCCTTGTCTGTTTTGCCATCACTGGGGCTGTAATTCTCAGGAAAGTCACAGATTTATGTTGCTCTTAGTTGCTTGAGAGGCCCAGATTTCCCACCGGGACCCTAAGAAGAACTCTTAAAGGCTTAGGAACCCAGAAGTTCCTGATACTCATGAAGCAGATGTACAGTTTACACAGCCCAAACTTTGTTGGGTCCATGGTTACCTGGGCTTTTGCTTAAGTCCCCTGTGTTGGAGAGTCCTGGGCTATGGTAGCTGGGATGTTTGGGAGAGGCCTGACTTCTGGTTGTCCTCAGAGGTGTGTGTGCTCAATTCTTTCAACATCTGAAGCATTTCATCTTTTTTCCTCAGAGGAGAAATGCAAGTTTGGTGTTTTAATTTTTAAAAATCTTAATATATAGTTACCCTATATTATGTGTATGAGAGTGTATTCTCTACATGTATGTATGTATGTATGTATGTATGTTTGTATATATGTATACCACATGCATGCCTAGTGCACACAGAGGCTAAAGAGGGCATTGGACCCCTAGACCTGAAGTTTTGGATATCTGTTGAGCACCATGTGGATGCTGGGAGCCAAACCCACTCTTCTGCAAGAGCAGCTCATGTTCTTAACCATTGAGCCATGTCTCCTGCCCTGCAAGTTTAGGGTTTTAAGTGCTCTGGGGTTGATGTGGAAACAACTTACAGTTTCGGTACTTGTGAGAAAGAATCCAGACCAACATCAAATTTTAAACTTTGATCATTGCCGGTATTCTAAGGTTTGGGGGGCAGGGTATAGAAAGTGGGGGACCAAGAATTGTCTAGGGATGTATGGAGAAGCTATGAAAACTAACCTTTAACCTTTAACCTTCAACTTCTGAGTATTCTGGATGCCAGGAGTCAGGAGTCAAGATCTTGCTGGGCTGTGCTCCCATTGAAGGCTTCAAAGAAAAAATTTCTCTGCTCTTTTCTTAGCTCTGGAGGCTACAGTCCTGGGCACATCTGACCTGGTAGCTGCTTCCCTCCAGTCCGTGCCTGTATCTTCACCATTTTCTTTCCTCTGGGTGCGTCTCTATCCACACCTCCCTCTCTGATACATGTGTCATCACTGAATTTAGGGTTTCTCTAGTCCGCTTGGATTCATTGTGATTAATCACACCAACAAATCAGAGGTACGGGGTGGAACTTGAACACATCTTTGGTGGTTAGGGACATGGTTTGCCCAACTCCTGAGGGCAGTGACGTCCAAATCCAGAACTCATTTGTGAGCGGGGAGAAGCAGGTGTACAGGCCAGTGGTGTGCAGAAGACTGGCTGCAGACAGAGCCAGAGCATGAGCCCCTTAGGACAAGTGCTCTGGGAGCTTCTTGGCTGTTCCCACAGAGTTTTGCACAGTACCATGTTCCACAAATAAACATGTTTCCTTTTTTAAGCAGGAAACTACTTTGCTTCGCACTTTTTCATGGGAGGAGAGAAGTTTGACACTCCCCATCCTGAAGGTTACCTCTTTGGCGAGAACATGGACCTGAACTTCCTGGGTAGTCGTCCAGTCCAGGTGAGTCAGTCTTGGTAGGGCTGGCTGGGGTGAGTAGTGGGAAGACTGTCCCGCCGTGAGGACACGAAGGCACCAAGTTACCCCAGATGGGACAGAGCTGAGCGTGGGCATGTGACTTGGAGTGTGTCCTGGTGCTGCCTCAGAGAGACCAGAGAGTCAGCACTGAGGGACAGAACAGCCACTATTGAGCCTGGCGCCTCCAGGGTGCACAAGTGAGAGGTTTCATTCTAGGCCTTTTGTGTGAGTAGAAAGAGCAGCCACATTCTGTGCAACGGTGGAAAAGAGCCATGGTCCCACAGGGAATGTGAGAGCCTAGAGGACTTCAATAATTGGTAAAAATACACACATTTCAGCAAATGTGTCCACTCCTTCAGTACACACTTGGCAACTGGTGTATCTCTTGGGCTCTTGGATAGGGCCTGGAGGTAGAAGTCAGTCCTTTTCCCATTTTTGAGATGGTAAGAATCATAAAGAAGAAAATATAGGACGAGCAGTTAAATGAAAGAGAAAAAGGAGGAACAGAAGAACAAGTAAAGAAGTGACAGGGAAAGGTCCCATTCAGAGTCCATGGCTGAGCCGAGCTGTGCAGGATGGGGAGTAGGAGCTGGAATACTAATCCGGGCTCCCAGTTGTAGGAACTTGAAGTAGGTATTTGTCAGGGTTCTCACAGAGAGAGAGGGGGGAGGGAGGGAGAGGGAGAGAGAGAGATTCGCTAGAATGACTCACAGGCTGTAGTCCAGCTAATCCAACAATGGCTAGCTGTGAAGGGAAAGTCCAGGAATCCTGCTGTTGCTCAGTCCACTAGGCGGGATGTCTCACTCATCTGGTCTTCAGTGTATCCTGGAATCCCAAAGAAGTAGGCTGTGATGCCAGAGGGTAGGCCTCCTGCCTTAGGGTCACTGCTGTGGTGGAACACCATGACCAAAAGCAGTTTGGAGAGGAAAGGATGCATTTGGCTTACATGTCCTGAATCACAGTGCATACAGGAAAGCCAAGGCGGGAGCTCAAACAGGGCAGGAAGCTGGAGGCAGGAGCTGGTGCAGAGGCCCTGGTGGAGTGCTGTGTACTGGCTTGCTCCTAGTGACTTGCTCAGCTGCCTGCCCGGCTGCCTGCCTGCCTGCCTTCCTTTCGACTTTTTTTTTTTAAGATTTTATTTTATTTTTTTTTTTTTTCGGAGCTGGGGACCGAACCCAGGGCCTTGCGCTTCCTAGGCAAGCGCTCTATCACTGAGCTAAATCCAACCCCAAGATTTTATTTTTTTTAATGTATAAGAATATACTGTAGCTGTCTTCAGATACACCAGAATCCATTACAGATGGTTGTGAGCCACCGTGTGGTTGCTGGGAATTGAACTCAGGACCTCTGGAAGAGCAGTCCGCGCTCTTAACCTCTGAGCCATCTCTCCAGCCCCTTGTTTTCATTTTTCTATTCTCTCATATATTATTACATTCCAACTGCAGTTCTTCCTCCCTCCTCTACTCTCAGTTCCTCCCCTATCTCCTCTCTGTCCCCCCAATCCACTCCTCCCTGTTTCCCTTCAGAAAAGGTCAGCTCTCTCAGGCACATCAATGAAACATGGCATATCAGTTTGCAATAGGAGCAGGCACCGCCCTTCCTATTAAGGCTGGAAGAGTTAGCTCTGTGGGAGGAAAGGGTTCCCAAAGCATCAGCCTGCTTTCTTAGAGAATCAGCCCACAGTGTGCTGGGCACTCCCACATGATTGCTAATGACGAACATGTCCTACGGGCCTGCGTACAGTCCCGTCTCTTGGAGGCATTTTCTCAGGGGAAGCTCCCTCCTCTCTGATGGCTGCAGCTTGTGCTGAGTTGGGATGAGAGTAGACCACACACATCCTGTGAGTTACAACCCAGACGGTCAGAAAGCCCTCAGGGGATGAGGGAGCCTAGGGCAAGAAAGACTCCCTCCTGGATGGCTTGTGCAGTGCCTTAGGATGACCCAGGTCAGGTGAGGTGAGAAGGAGCAGCAGAGGTTCCTGGAATGTGGGAAGTATTGAGGAAAGCACAGTAGCTCCTGGCTATGTGAGAGCAAGGAGCACCAAAAGGCAGAACATTCACAGTGATGGGCAGGGCCAGTGGGACTAGGGCAGGGTGTGATGCTGAGGAATAGGGTCCTAGGGGAGAGAGACAAGGGTCAGGGAGGACATCCCTGAGCAGAGCTTAAATGATAGGCAAGACAGGAGCCCTCCCTCTCTAAGGAACGCTGGGTTTCTTTCATTCTTCAGCATGGAACACGGCTGCATCCTGGCCTACAGACCAGGAGCTTTAAGATAGTGTAGTCCAGAGCAGGCAGGTAGTTTATCTTGTGGGACAGAGGGGCAGGTGCTGTCCTCCCCTGCCTGGGAGCTGGCGTGGGATCTTTCCCTTTTCACATTTGCTGCCTCAACTCCAAGAGTCTTACCTCCCACAAGTCTTCTGTGAAGTTTTTAAGAAGACTTATTTATGAGTGGATGTGTGTGTGTGTGTATGAGGCACGTGCACGCAGTACCCATGGACAGCAGAAGAAGGCATCATATCCCTGGAACTGGAGATGCATGTGGTTATGATGTGGGTGCTGAGAATAGAAGGCAGACCTTTTGAAAGAGCAGCCAGTACTCTTAGCTGTTGAGCCGTCTCTCTGGCCTCCAGATCTTTTATTTTTACTTGATGCTGAGACAGGTGGAGGCCCACCTGGGTTATGATCAGGAGCATGTTCAGTCTATCTGCTTTACTCAGCTTAATCTCTTCACGGGTGCCTTCCTGTCAAGCTCTGGCATCATGTTGCTGGCAGAAGACATGGACACATACAGTCAGTTTCATGTCACCAGTTGTATGTATGTTATACAGGGTGAAATTATACGCATGCACACATGTGCGTTGTCTTTCCAGAGCCTTGCTGCTGTGCTTTGTATGGTTGTCTCTGTTGGCAGCAGTAAGGCGTGCCCTATCACAGGAGAACGCTAAGAACCTAACCATGGCCACTTCTGCGCCTCCTATAGAGCCGAGGACTGTGGATAAATAGTCAAACCACTCTGTGTGGGCCAGACCTAGCCCACATCCTTAGTGAACGAGCAGTATGTGGAGTATCAGTTCCGCCCGTCACATGGGGACCAGAGCCCGAGCTCCTGCCTCCTGCTCTCTGCTGCATCTTTGCGTCATCAGCTCCAGTGTTCCTTTGTATTTTCTCTTCTAGTTCCCCTATGTCACCCCTGCCCCCCATGAGCCAGTGAAGACACTCAGGAGCCTGGTAAACATTCGCAAAGACTCTCTCCGGCTGGTGAGGTAACTCCTTTAGTGCTGCCCTCCTGGGGACTCTGTGCGATGCAAGGCTTTGGTTTGTCCTTGGGACTGGTGATATTTCCAGGGCTCAGTCTCTGTTGTTTATGCATCCTAACTCTGTGACGGGACCCTGAGCCATTAAACGAGGGTCTCACACCTCCAGCAGTCGCGTCCCAGAGTTACTAGCCCAGTTTGGAAAGCAGTCCAGGGAATAATGTCAAGTTCCTGCTGTGCGTGGGACGGCTACCACCTGTTGTTAATAGCATACAAGACTGCCTTAAACCCAAGATGTCCACACCAACAGCACGTATCCCTGGTTTCTGGGGGCAGGAAGAAGAAAGGGGACAGACTATCTATGGGTTACAGGCCTTATGCCATAGGGAACAGGCCTCCTTCTTCTGCCAGCAAAGCAGACATGTCTAAGCACCCAGCTTTATGCCCCACGGCTGTGTGGGCAGGCCAGTTCTTGGGGCTATGGCTCCTTACCTGCCATCTCCTGCTCACTTTTGGTAGGTACAAAGATGACACAGACAGCCCCACAGAGGACGGCGAGAAGCCCCGCGTGCTCTACAGTCTGGAATTCACCTTCGATGCTGATGCCCGTGTGGCTATCACCATTTATTGCCAGGCAATGGAGGAGTTTGTCAACGGCATGGCGGTGTGAGTCCCTCCGCAGCACTTTGGGCTTTCTGAAGGCTTTGCGGTATCCTCACAGTCAGCTCACCTTAGCCCCTTCCTGCACGGCTTTGGATTGAAAGGTCCCCACTGCTGATGGTGGCTTGGTCTCTCTGGTGACCAGCCCCCTCCAGAAACCTCCACAGACCCTCTACACCCAACACCCAGAAAACTTGAAGACATTCTGTTATGTTACAGTTATGATTTTAACTTTTGGAGATTTCCTTTAAAATGAGTATTGACACTCTTAGGAGTGTGCACCCTGCAGCATGCCTCAGTAAGAGTCAGCCCTGCCCTGAGTGGCTTCACAGATGGGTAGCAGCATGTCGGACCCCGCCTACACTGGGGAAGACCTTAGAGAAGCTCAGATCTGGAGTTGGAAAGAGGAGGGCTTTTGAGTGTTTTTCAGCTCTGCCTGTTTATGTTACCAGAGATGTAAATTCTTCTCTGCAAGTTTCCTCAGCTGGTAATGAGGTTTGGGGAGTTCAGCTCTTATGGGTGCTGTGCTTGAACAGCACCCATATATCATGGGGCATAGTAGCTGGTCACAGCTAGTTGCTGGTTATGAAAACTCAAGGCTTTCCTCTGGGACTCAGGACTGGGCCCTGGGCCATCAGCAGACCCCTTCCCGAGTGGTGGCACACACGTAGGGAGAGAATGACTTTGCCACACTTGGTTCTTTGAGGATCCACTGTGGCCTAAGCAGTAGGCTACTACTGTTACGTAACAGTACTCCAGTGTGCAATGACTGTCAGTAGGGAGTATGGCCACCTCTCTGGGCCTCCAGTGTGATGACAGTTGAGAAGAGCTCCTGTTTCTGAGTTGTCCTTGGGAGTAGCCACCATAGCAGATACGCCCTGGATTCAGGTGCTTTGGAGCTGCTCCAGAGGAGGTGAGGACCACAGTGCAGTGGGCTCCCAACCCAACCCATCCAGATCAGCAGTTCTCTGTTGTGTCCTGTGAGATATGTAAGAACAGGGTCCTACTGCCACCACATGGGCTAGATAGATGGTCAGCTAATCATGGCTACCCAGGGATCCTGTTCTAGTAGACCTTTTCTGAGATCTGCATGAGGCCTGTTTGCCTCTCAGTTAGCTTGCATGACACCATCACCAAATCACCAAGACTGAGAAGGAAGAGGCTCCAGGTCTTAAAAGCTGTGTTTTAGACTCTTAAACCCAGCCAACAGGGATTCTCTGTCCTGAGTTGTAGGACAGGCAGTCCTCCTGTTCCTTTCCTGGCCCCCTTAATTTTTTGTCAAGAAATTTGAAGTAGAGTGGTTCTGGGGTTCTCCAGCATATAATTGAAGCCCAAGTACTGAGATTCCTGTCCTGGGCTTTCCACTACATCTAGGCTGGACCTCCCTGTGGGGCTCCCTCCCATACTGGCACTGACAGTCGGGACAGCAGGGACGTCACCCAGCTTCCCAGGCTGAGTGTGGCCTTTGTCCTAGAGACCCAGAGAAGCCCTGGGACAGTAAGCATGGGTTGGGGGTGGGAACAGCAAGGGGCATGGCTTTTGTTCATGAATGGGGACACGGGCTCAGCGCTCTCATTTTCTGATGGTCAGCCTGGCATGAGACGGACTTCTGCATAAGGAAAAGGATGGTCCTGGAAGCATTGTGGGGACTGGCAAGACAGGAGGCTAGTCTCTGAGTCACTAGAGCAAAGCTTCAGTGGACCAGCATGGCTCAGGGAACATCACACTCTCAGAACATGACTCACATTGAAGCGAAGGCCTCACGCTCTGTGGGAATGCCTGAGAAGCAGGCAGCGAGGAGCAAGAATTGGCACAGGGAGTACTGCACCGTGATCATTCAGAAAAAGCAAATGCACCAAACACCAGTGGGCTTGTTCTTCCCGTGCAGAAGCAGCAGAGATATCAGGCTGGTTGGGCCCTGGAAGAACTAGCCACTTGGTGTGACTGGGCAGCCTCGTGGTGAGCAGAGCTGGCAGTGGCAGGCTCTTGGAAAATCGAGGGCCACTTGGCTAAGCTGACTGCTTCCTGTTTCTGTCTGGGATGGCTGAAGCTCTCAGTCCCTATAGAACAAATGGCTGCTGTTTCAGAGGAGTAACATTGGAGATGGGAGGCTGGGTTGGGGGTCCATAGCTCCACAGGAGTCAGGTGGCTGCCTTGCTGCCCTCAGGTACAGCTGTAAGAACCCTTCTCTGCAATCTGAGACTGTCCACTACAAGAGAGGCGTTAGCCAGCAGTTCTCCCTGCCTTCTTTCAAGATTGACTTCTCCGAGTGGAAGGATGATGAGGTAACCCTGGGGAACTCGTGTGGTGCACAGACATACCTGCAGGTCAAACACCCATGCACATAAAATGTGAAAATAAAAACAAAACAAGCAGCGTCCTCTAGCTCCCTCTGGTGGTGGGTGTGTGTCCTCTTCCACTGTCATTTGTCCTGGGCTACTCAGAGGACAGGATTGCAGTCACTGCACACCTTCTGCAGCCACTGGTTCTGTGCTGAGTTCACTTAGCGCAGCTGGCTTGTTCCAGGATGCGGAGTGCAGCTGAGAAGAGCACGCATGCTTGGGGCTACTCGGAGCATAAGAGACCCCAGTGCATTCAGGCTTGCGCTCTGTCAGCGTCCAGCCTGGCATGGGCACGCGGCTCTGCTCTTGTAGCTAGCTTACCTGACTAACACCTGAACAGACACTTCCTACATGAGAGGCTCTTCTTGGTCTTAATTTATGATCTTGTAGGGTCAGCATGCTGCCAACGTCAGCATCAGCAGGAGCACTCCAGAGTGGCTCCTCTGAAGAGACCGCATTCCAGAGCAAGGCAGTCACCCAGGAAGGTCATTCGCTTTCTTACCTCCCAGTTTGTGAGGAGTGCTGTTCTGGGTGATGTACCCATCCTGTGGTTTCACAGTGTTCTACCCAGCCTGGTTCTGTGACTGCCCACATGGCCATCTGCTGCTACCTCCTCTATTGCCTGTATCCTACTTCCAAACACAAAAGGAATCGTGTGGAGGGAAGCATGTTGTCCCAGGCATTGTGCTCAGCCTTGCACTCAGACTGGCCTCTGTCCCTCTAGGATGAGAATCAGGCTCAGTTGAGTTTGTTCACAGTGACTGAGCACAGGGCCGAGCTGGAAGCCAGTGCTCCGAGTGTGATGAAATGCCATACAAGGCAGCCTTTAAAGGATGCCTTTAATTGGGGGCTTACATACAGGGTGAGTCTGTGACCATCAATGGTGGGAGCGTGGCAGGCAGGCATGGCACTGGGGCAGGAGGTGAGAGCTCATATTTTGTGAAGAGTCACAGGCAGAAAGAGACTGGGAGGTATGGGCTTTTGTTTGTTTTTGTTTTATTTCGGGGGATGTTGATTTTTGAGACAGGGTTTCTCTTTGTAACAGCCCTGGCTGCCCTGGAACTCACTTTGTAGACCAGGATGGTCTTGAACTTACAGAGATCCACCTTCCAAGTACTGGGATTAAAGGCTAGTGCCACCACTGCCTGGCTTGCTTTTGATATTCAGGCAGTCTTGTGTGTGTGTGTGTGTGTGTGTGTGTGTGTGTGTGTGTGTGTGTGTGTGTGTGAGTGAGTTAACATTGAGCTCACAGAGATCTGCCTGCCAGGGATTAATGGTACGTACTACTGTTGTTTAAGACAGGGTTTCACTGATGAGCTCACCACTCTTCTGCCTCTGCTTCCTGAGTAACTGAAGTCAGCGGTGTGCACTGCTATATCTGGCCCATTGACCACTCTTCCAGTAACTCCTTAGTGAGAATAAATGGAAATGTCTGCTTTCCTGAGATACCAGAGGGCTCTAGAGGCTGGACAGGCTGAACTTTGTCCACTACAGCTTTGTGACAGGAGCAAACAGGAGCAAACAGGAGTTGAGAGTGTTCCCTGGGAATGGCCCACAGGTGCTGCTCTGCTGTCCACTGCAGGGTGAGGGCCAGGGGTTCCAGGATAGCAGGTCTTTGTGAAGTGATGGGGACCTGTTCTGTCACAGGCTGCTGTGGTGGGGCTGGCTGTGGGAGGAAGGCAGCTGCTGGCCTAGAAAGGGAAGCATGGGCCAAGTGGTCTCTAACTCATTGCTGCTCTCATTCCGTCTCTGGTGGGGCTTAAGCCAGACACGGTCCATCAAGCAGTTAGCTAATAAAATTTCACCCAAAGCAGGAGACTGGATGTCAGCACTGTTCACAGTGTTCACAATGTCAAAACCACGGATCCACAACTTATGAATAGACAATGTGGCTTACCCACCGCCTAGAATAACTGCAACACAAAAAGGGAATGGGACTGTGGGAATTGTGACTGAACTTAGAAAGCGTGCTCAATAAAAAAGCTAGGCATAAAAAGGTAGACACTAAACAGTTCACCGTAGGAACTGTCCAGAGAGGCACATCCACAGTTCTGGAAGGCACACGAGTAGCTGTCAAGGATGGAGAAGATGGCCTTTCTGTTTGGAGAGCCAGTCGGGAGCCATGTGGTCTAGTGGTCCAATGGCACTGAGTGTCCTTGATTCCCTCGGTCTGCTCCAGTTCGAGCTGACCAGCTCACTATCTGTGGACCTGACCATTTCTGCTTCCTTTCCGCAGCTGAACTTTGACCTGGACCGGGGTGTGTTTCCAGTAGTCATCCAGGCTGTGGTGGATGAAGGAGATGGTGAGCATTGCTGGTCTTTCCTCATCTTCATTGTCAACTGTGTAGGACCTGTGGGGGGAAGTGGCTTCCTTCTTCCTGAGTCATCAAAGGACCCCTCTTCTGGAAACTGTGTCTGTCATAGCTCACATGCAGGTTCATTGCCATGCGACAGCTTGAGAAGTGGGTGCTGGATGAGGACAAGGATAGGAGTAGAGTCTGGGCTCTGCCAGTGCTGTAGGGAAAGGGAAAAAGTCCCAGCCATGACCTCACACTGGCCTCCCCTCTCTTATCTCACTGCTTTAGTTGTGGAAGTGACTGGCCACGCTCATGTGCTTTTGGCTGCCTTTGAGAAGGTAAGTGCCATCCTGGCCACCACCCTGTCTCCTAGGAACTGGGGCAGGCAGTGGTGAGGCAGAATGTTCTAGACAAAAACCAGCTCCATCGGACCTCCAAGAACCTGCCAGCACAGGCTAGGGTGCCAACATGGAAACCCTACCACAGACTAACGTTCCCACCGCCAGCCACCATCTTTTCCCACCAGGTTCAGTATCCTCAGGTGCCACCAGGCACTGGTCTCAGCCTTGCCTGAGGTGTGTGTCTACCTCACCCCTCCTGCTAGCTGCAGCTTGTAGTCCAGATAGGGCTGGGCAGATTTCCATCCCCATAGGAGGCCTTCCTGGTCCCTCAGAACAACTGTTAATGTTATTATGTGTGTCAGGGCAGGAGGGGCGGACTGGGGGGGGGCTGACTGGGGGGTAAGGGTCTGCTGCCTGCTGGAACAGCCTCTGGCCTGTATACATACACACTCGCTGGCTTGCGGGAGGTGTGGGCGGGGTCCACTCCCCAGGCCTTTGTCATTCCGTAGTTAGCTAAAAACAGCACCAGGCTTGAGCCCAGGTTACAAGGATCCCAACAAGAACGGACTGGATTACTTGGGAGGTCCCCACGGCTCATTTTCTGCTGACTCATCCTGAGTCCTGTGACTTGGGGTCCTTCACCAAGGTTTGCACGTTTTCAGTGCTGAGCCCGTTCCTACTGTGACCCAGGTCTCTGGACCACTCTGGGATCTTCAGAGCTTTGCCAGCCTGCTCTGTGGGAAGCCTTGGGATGCTCTTTTGGGGCAGAAGTACAGTTGACATGAGCGAGCTGGCCCTCACCTCCTGAGCACCCCATGTTTGGGAGAAGTGCTCACAACAGGATCTGGTGAGACCAATGGGCTGTCCCTCACAGGTTTCCATTCAGTGCTTGCATGGAAAGCTAAGTAAGAAACTTTGTTTTGTAGTATGACGTTCTAGAGATTTCCATTAGTATCTACAACCCTGAGTGCTGGTTTTAGTTGACTCCGTGTAATTGGTGTCATTTCAAAACTTCCACTCTAAACCCTGATAAACCTTCCCTACTCTGAGAGCTCTGCTTCCCTAGATATCACTAAGCACACTTGTTTATCCCACTTTGTTCTTTATTTTTAGCTCTCTGAGTGTGTTTTGTGTCATCTTCCTGACTAAGCCATGCTCAAGAATTGTTGTGTATTCACGCTTGCTTCTGGGTAGCAGGAAGCGCCTTGCCAAGATCAGAGTGTAGCTGAGTGGCTTCAGTTTGCGCATACTGAGGCCCACTCAGGACAGTTGGGTTCTCCAGGGATGTTTGCCGGTGCTCCAGGGACTGTAGAAGGCAGGCATGCAGTCACCATGAGGTCATTGTGGCCTGGTTCCTGTCTTCACCCTTTTATTGTCAGCCATGAACGTAGGTTGGCCTTCACCGGTCTGGACAAGAGTGCAGGGAGGGGCTGGTTTGAGAGTAACTGTGTCTCTCTCCTGCAGCACGTGGATGGCAGCTTCTCCGTGAAGCCATTAAAGCAGAAGCAAATTGTAAGTGCCAGATAGCACGGGCCTTTGGGTTGCAAAACACACATAATGCAGCTGTGAGCTCATGCCTGGTCTCTATGGCTGTTCCTTCTGGACATGAAGGAGCTGCTTTCCTGTTGTGCTCTGGGATATTGGGGTCTGCGCTTTGTGTGTGGTGGTTACATAGCTACTTGATGCTACAGCAACTGTGTAGGTGCCTGAGTCCTGCCTAGCGTGAACCATGGTGCGTGGGTTGCAGTTAGTTCTTGGTGAGTGTTTGCTAAATGAGTGGGTGGAGGAAAAACGGGAAGCAGAAATATGGCAGCTGCCTCTTGCTTACAAATTACTGGAAATAGAGCAGCATTGGGTAAAGACTTGAATGAACCATGTCAGCACCTCACACGGGAGGAACTCCAGGGTATAGGGGAGACTTGGGATAGCATTTTATGTTTTGTGTTATTACATAAGGCAGTTACTCTGTTTGAGACCTTTATCATGAGACTGACTGATAGGCAGGAATTTGTGTTCCAAGGCTGTGGGGAGCAGTTGTCCTAGCTACCCAGATACCAGAGACCTGTTTAAAGTTACAGGGTGGGATAGAGTTTATTAGCCTTTAAAGGAGAGACAGAATGAATCCTGCCTGGTAGGTTCAGATCCTAATGGTACTAGGTAGGCAGAAGACCTACTTGTAGTTGGGGCACTTGTTTCCTTAAAGCTAGCTAGTAGGATCCTGGCTTTCTGGAGGGATGCCATAGCCCATGGAACTTGGGAACCAGTGACTGAGGGCACTTTGAGACAGGTCAACATGGGACCTTTAAGTCAAAAAATGACTGGTCTTGTGTCTAATGACTTTCATATCTTGTGGGAACATCAGTTATATGGCTTGCTTTCTCCTGCCTACAGACAGCAGCTATAGCCCTCCTGTGAGCCCTCTTGTTTTTGGACAGAATGGGTCTAAAGTATTTGCTCTCTGGTAATGGGGATGATTGTGGGCAGCTTGGAGCTGGGCCTTCTGGGATGGATGCATGGATAGATGATGGATGGATGATGCATGCATAGATGGATGGATGGATGGATGATGGGACCACTGGCCCCATTTTCTACTCCCTGTGTTGCTAGCTGAGCTCAGCACAGGGCAGGGTTTCCTCCTCCTGTTCCTGGCATCTGCCCTTTCTCAGGAAAAGGAGTTCAACTAGTCTCACAGACTTTCTAGCCATAATTTTCCTGGGACATGTGGCTCTGGAGGTGCTAGGTACAGAGAAACCCACTAGTGGAGACCGACCAAACCCCAGCACATCTTTCTGCTCTTTAGGTGGACCGGGTCAGCTACCTGCTGCAGGAGATCTACGGCATTGAGAACAAGAACAACCAGGAGACTAAGGTACGTTCTTATGGGCAACTACCTAGGCTCCAGGCTGGCCACATGCCCAGGTCTCCATCTGCCTTTCAAGGATAACTCGGGGGGGTAACTTGCTGAGGTTTCCTAGGCCCAGAACCCACAGGTTTGATGGGAAAGAGGTCTTTCCCTAGAGGTTTATGACCCAGACTCCATCATTTCTCCTTAATTCCCTTTTAGCAGTTAAGCCAATTAGAGTTTTGTGTCTTTATGCCTGAATACTTGAAAACAGTGAGGACAATTCATTCACAGATTTGCAAGTGCCAGCCCTACCACTGCAGGCACACGCTCCCTGGCTCTCCGAGCACTGGCCTTTAGTGGCCCACTTCCTCCCCTAATAGCTGGGTTTCAGAGCCTCCAACACATAAGCCTCTTGGAGAGACACTTCATACATCCCCAATAACACCAGAGGACAGCAGGGTTTTTTGATGTTTTGTCCTTTCCCCAGCATGTTTAAATCACTAAATTGTCCTGGCAGACAGGGTTCCTGCCGGCTGCCGGGGTCCAGGGACCCTCTGTCTCTTCCTCCCATCCATACAGGACCGCTTTGGGCTTTGTCCTCATTGGCAGAACCTTCCCTATCTCCTGGTTCCCACCTTCTCACAGACAGAGAACTCTCTAGACTGGTAGACAGACAAACAGACAGACATCGCAGAGAGTTCTAGAAGCTGTGGTGCTGATAGTAGAGGTTCAGCAAGGCCTGGGAAGTGCAGCAGAATGGAATGGGAGCCTGGTTGTTTCTTGTATTATTATTTTAAAGATAGAATGGTGTAAATCAATTTGCTGACTGTTTTGTGTGAGGGCTAGAACATTTTTTCACTGTGTGTGTGTGTGTGTGTGTGTGTGTGTGTGTGTGTGTGTGTGTGGGTGTGTGTGTGTGTAAGTCAGAGGACAGTTTGTGAGAGACAATTCTCTCTTCCACAGTGTGAGTCCTGGTGAATTGAACTCAGGTTGTCAGACTTAGTAGTAAGCATCTTTACTTACTAAGCTGTCTTAGTGGTCCAGCCAGACCTCCTGCTTTTAAAACCTTTGAAAGTCAGCCTGGCATGGTAGTGCACACCTATAATCTCAGCATGCAGAAGGCAGAGGCAGCAGGAAAAAAGCTGCAAGCTTGAGACTAACCATGGTACACAGTGCGAATTCCAAGTCAGCCAGAACTAATAAACAGACAGCAACCGTGATGTGGCGTCATGAGAGCTGGGAAGCAGGGCAGCTTGACCAGGTGAGCCCATATTGTTCACTTGCATTGATACATCAGGGTCACATAGTATGTTTGACTTTAGGAGCCATCTGTGGTTGGTTGGTTTGTTTGTTTTTAAAGATTTATTTTATTTATTATATGTAAGTACACTGTAGCTGTCTTCAGACACACCAGAAGAGGGCATCAGATTCCATTACAGATGGTTGTGAGCCATCATGTGGTTGCTGGGAATTGAACTCAGGACCTCTGGAAGAACAATCAGTGCTGTTAACCACTGAGCCATCTCTTCAGCCCCTATTTGTTTTTTAAGAAAGACTCTCCCTATGTAGCTCTCGCTGCCCTAGAACTCACTATGTAAACCATGCTGGCCACAAGTTTCAATAGATCCATGCCTCTGCTTCTCGAGTCCTGGAACTGAAGGTGTGTGCCACTGCACCAGGTTAGCCATCCGTATATGGCAGCCGTAGCTCAGACGTCGTCCCGGATAGCACAAAGACGACTACGTGTGGCAGCGTCCCAATAAATAAGCAGGTTCAGTTACCGAGTTCACATTTAAGATAGCTCCTTACTCTCCTTCCAGGTCCTGTTGTGGTTTCTGGAAGCTGATATAAATGGATATAAATGAAATTATTTCCAAGTTAGATCTGCTTAATGATTTTGGCTGAATAGACGTTTCAGCTGTTGTAGACACATGGTTCAGTGCTGTCCTACCTTTCTCTGCTTCTTTATATCCTGTCTGGAGTTAGGGGAGGCGAGGCCTCTTCCCTGTGTGTGAGCCTGGTGCTCCCCCGATGGTGCTCGGGGAGCTCCATATGACTCTGATAGCTCCTGCTCCCTTTCCATAGTCTCTGGGGATGGCGGCAAACGTAAACTCAGGAGGGCTTGCTCCAGGCAGCAGCATCAGGCCCATTCTCAGGCTCTTAGGAAGCCACTGACATGCAGACATTTGTCTCCACAGCCTTCCGACGATGAGAACAGTGACAACAGCAGTGAGTGTGTGGTGTGCCTGTCAGACTTGCGGGACACGCTAATCCTGCCCTGCCGCCACTTGTGCCTCTGCACTTCCTGTGCTGACACGCTGCGGTACCAGGCCAACAACTGCCCCATCTGCCGGCTGCGTGAGCATACCCGGGGTTCTGATTGTGGAAGGGGCAGGAGATTTGGGGCTGCTCATTCCAGGCAGTTTGGGGACTGCCATTCCCTACGACATGAAAAGGAAACACCATGAGTTTTACATGCAAGGCATAGTGTTGCTCCTTCAGGGAAAGGAAGGAAGATGTAGAGGTCTTCCAAGGCAGAGTGTGATGGCACTTGAACCAGGCAGGTTAAGCTCTGAACAAAATCTATTGTCAAGGTAGCAGAGGAACTATTTTTGATAACCTTGAAGTGAGTCAAAAGCAGAACACTGGTGGGTAGAAAAGTTGGCAGGTGATGGTCGGTTTGTTGCCAACAATGTAGACTCTAAGGGAACTCACCCGGGCTCATGGCTACTAAAGTGTCAGAAGTGGCTTCTTTGGTGGAGTTCTGACTTCTGCTCTTGACCTCACTGTCTGAATGCAGTGTGTGTATGTCCATATAATGTGTGAGTTAGCATTGTGGCAGTTCCTTTGTGTCATAAGACAGGCAGCATATACAGAAAGGGAAGATAGAGTGCCTGTTTGGGGGCTCCTGGTGACTCCGCTGAGGTAGGACGGAGCCATAGGTGGGCTGGCTTGGGTGGTTTATAGGTCTTTTTGCAAGGGAAGCAGACTGTTCCAGCCTGAGTTTCTGCAGGGCTTGGTACCTATGTGTGACAAAGGAGAGGTACTGTTCTTTTTTTTTTTTTTTTTTTCTTTTCTTTTTTTCGGAGCTGGGGACCGAACCCAGAGCCTTGCGCTTGCTAGGCAAGTGCTCTACCGCTGAGCTAAATCCCCAACCCCTGAGAGGTACTGTTCTTACATAGAGGGTCTCCAGTGAGCCAGGTGGCCAGGACTTGCCGTCTTTCTGGAGTAGTCCTTTCTAGCACTGTCCCCTTGCGAACCTACTGTCCCAAATATACACAGCAGCTTAGAGCCTCAGCCTGTGAGAGGTGGTCGTTCTAGTGAGGCTGAGCACCAGGCCTGGCCGCCTGGGGCACTCTGGGAGTGTATTGGTGGGACCCGCAGGTCAGCAGGTTAGAGCAGGTGTGTATCCTGGGCTGGGCTGAAAATATGGAGATATCCTTCCTTTCCTGATTGCTAGATATCCAAGTACAAGTGGTTGTGCGGAAGCGAGGCTGTTATAGGAGCCTTAGATGAACAGGCAGCACAGGCCTTGTGTTTCTGTGTCCAGTGCTGGAAGCAGAGGGGACACAGCCACTGAGGTGATGGGGTATAGTCAGGATGGCAGCTGTGTAGGCTGAGGTTGGAAGGATGGAAAGGGTTCTGGTATGGATTTGGAAGGGATCAGAACTTACTGCAGATGTGAGAGGAAGGCCCACTGTTCCGTGCTGCTCTCTTTCCACAGCACTGGGATACAGGCTGATGGCATACCTTACTCGATCCTGATTTATGGGACATGATAGAATCTATTTATCATAGACTCATGGGCCTCACCTCACTTCACTGTGTCTTCAGAATGTCACACGTTTGTGGGCAGAGCTGGCACGAGAGATGACCTTTGTCCTAATTTGTCCCTTCTGCTCCATAACCACTATCCTTCCTGGTGTCTGTGGTAGACATCGCATGTCCTTGCCCTCTGAAGGGCAAGGGCAGAGCTGTAGTGTGGAGACCTGTGGTTGCCACTATTGGAGCCCACTGGCACGCACAGCACCGCAGCTGCTGTTCTTGTAGAGGGACCTGAGGTAGCTGTTGGTTTCTTAGCTGCCTCAGATTGGCCAGTTCTCCATCTGCTAAGGATTCCCTCTGCTTCTGATGTAGAAACGTGTTCCTTGTTTCTCGGCACTGGGAATGGCAAAGTGTGTCCAGTGTCCACAGTCTAGTGTCTTCTCAGGCCTCTGAAGCTGCAGCCTTCTTCACATGCTTTTCTTGCTTTTTCTGCCACAGCATTCCGAGCTCTCCTACAGATCCGGGCTGTACGGAAGAAGCCAGGAGCTCTGTCTCCCATCTCCTTCAGTCCTGTCTTGGCCCAAAGTGTGGACCACGATGAACACTCTGTGAGTGCCTTTCTGTTTCTTTCTTCTTGTCTACAAGGTAGGCATGGGCCCCACAGCAGCCTGTGAGGTACTAATGAAGGACCAGTGCTGACAGGAGCCTGCAGGGCAAGAGTGTTTGCTCTCTTCCCACTGTTGTCTTAGGCAGCACCCTTTGAGGGGCCCCTGTATGTTACTGTCTGTGGGCTAGCTTCAGCCTCAGCTGGGAGCCTCCCTCTACAGATCGCCTAGGTAGGCCTTGCTTCAGGCAGATCAGGAAGGCCGTCAATCGAAAGACCTAAAGAGTGAGGCATAAATAACGACTCATACAGACGTGCTCAGAGACTTAAGAGCAGAACCAAGAAGTGCATGGGAGGAGAGAGCAATAAGCTCTGTGGCCTGGACATCGGGGACAAAGCCTTTGTTCCCAGAGAGACCTGCTTCATTTCCTTATAGCCAGCAAGCTCAGCAGATGTGCTGTGCTCTCCCACAGTAGACTTCTGAAAACTGGGCCAACAGTTTTACTTTGTTTTTTTGAGACAGTTTCTCTCTGTGTAGCCCTGGATATTCTGGACCTCATTTGTAGGCTAGGTTGGCCTTGAACTCAGAGATCCACCTGCCCCTGCTCCTGCCCCGGCCCCACACCTGGCCTATGCCAACATTTAAAAGCCTAGAAGTGTTCCATGAAATGTAGATTTTTTTTTTCCCTCTCTTTCAAAAACTGAGGCTTTGTTCAGGCCCCTAGGCTAGAAGTGTAGCATTCCTGCTGCAATGGACCATCCCCCGGCCACACACACACAAGGACCCCTGTAACAACTCTGCTCTCAGGCATACTGTGTGGGCTTTGGTTGAAGAACCATGCGCTTACCAACCTTGTGCTTGCTGGTTGTAGGAAAATGGCTCTGAGGTGGGGCTGCCCCATGAAGGAGGGGTCTGAATGTGGCAGAGGGATCCACTGGTGCTGGGCAGTGCTGGGCTTGTTAGTTGGTTTTACCCTGTTGGTTGAAGGTCAGGTGGATCCCCTTCTGTCCGTCCTCTTATTCTGAGTGAACCAATTACAGAATAGACACAGTCTTGATTTGTAAGTAGCCAGAAGCTCTAATCTGCTCTGGGAAGCACCTACCTTTTGCAGGGTTCTGAGAACCTCAGTGGGTGCTTGTTCTCTGCCACCTGTCCTGTCGAGGCCATGGCTGTGAAGTCCCCAAATAAGGTCTCTAGAGAGTTGTTAGGTAGAGATGGGGCTGAGTGACCAGCCACATGATACCTTGGCTAAGACCTCTTCTTTTTGGGGAGACCCAGACCATGAGTAAGTTAGGTGGAGGATGTGGCTAGATCCCATACCCTTCTTCTCTGTGTGGGACCCACTGCAGGGCTCCCAGGAACTGTTTAAATGTGCAGGTAGCCTATGTAGCCCTAATGCAGAATTTTTGTTGTGTTGAGTATGGTCTAAAGTCTACCATAGTTTTGGAATTCAATTCCTGGGTGTGCTTGGAGGGCAGTAAACCAGAGGCCTGTCTCACCCCACTAATGCCCATGCCATGTGGAGGTAGAAGTTGTAAAACATGTGATTTTTATTTTGACAGTGTCCCTTTAAAAAATCAAAGTCGCACCCTGCCTCCCTGGCCAGCAAGAAACCTAAAAGGGAAACAGTAAGTGTGTTTGGTCATATGGCTCCATTTTTGCCTCAACCCTTAATTTTAAACCAACAAGTGTGGGAGGTCATTTTAACCCCAAGCTAATGTGTTTAACACACTTTGTCAAATCTGCTCTCCCTAGTCCCGGCACCCCTGCCCAGGAAGGGAGTTTTATGGCACAAGCAAAGCTGAAGGTGTGTTGTTCGGGGTCGGTGCCCGGGGTAGCCAGCCCCGGCACAGCCCTTCTTTCCAGCTCTGCTCGCTGTAGCTCCTGACCGCCCTGGTTCCCTTTTGTTTCTTGCTGGCAGTGGAGTGGATGCTGAAGGTGGAACTGATAATGCTGCTCCTTCTGGCACATGGCATTCCCCGCATGCTTTACGTCTTGCATCCTGGCTGGCTGTCTCTTGAAGTTTGGCTCTTTGGGCCGAGGACTCTGGTTTTCTGATATTTTTCCTGCACCCCGGGCATCAGACAGAGAAAGAGGGAGCAAAAGTCAGGTAGCAGTGAGAGCCAGTTGACAGCTAGTGTAACGGAAGGAAAACGCTTGGGAAGCAGCGAGTTTGTCCTTTATGGAGGGTGTGGGGCAGGAGGCAGTTCTTCACCTTTAAGTTGAAGGCAGTAGGAACAGATGAGAGTTAGCCAGAGGACCAGCACCAACCTGGTGCAGATCACATTTTCCAGGGGTGCTGCCCCTCCTGTTATTCACAGGGTAGGCACTTCCTGTGTGAGCAGTCATGAGCCCTCCCCTCTGTCTGGTTTATGAGAGCCTGTGGGAGCAGCACAGTTGTCTACAGAACTCCACGGCCTGGCCGCTATTCCCTGGGATCTGGGCATGGTCCTCTCCCCTTCCCCCTGTCAAATCCATCTACTCCTAATGAGAGGCTGCAGCAGCTAGCACCATCCCTCACCCCCACTGTCATCCTGCTTGGGGTCCCTGGAGGCCATACTTCCCCTGGTCTAGGGCAGCACCTAGCCTCTGGCATGGCTTGCTCTGCCTGAGTTCTGCTGTTTTCACTAACCCATCACACTTTCCACTTGTGCAAGGTGGCAAAGCAAGCTCTGTAGGCCTTGGTAGTGAGGGGCGCAGTGACTTTTGCAGACCTTCATGATCGTTCTGGACATCTGGGTGTTGGGATGTGTGCTGGAGCTGGTGGCCAAGGGAATCCTGAGCAGGATGGTTTCCATTCTGCAAGGTAGCTTTTGATAAGAGATGAGGCTTAAGCCTTCAGAAGGTGGCATGATCGAGACACAGCCAAGCAGGTTTAGGGAGGAGAATGTCCCCTTTCTGGTGTTTCATGGCTGTGGTCTGGTCTGGGACATGTCTGGTCCCTCCTCACTTGGCTTTGTTCCCACAGAGTTCTGACAGTGTCCCACCTGGCTATGAGCCCATCTCCTTGCTCGAGGCACTCAATGGTCTACGGGCTGTCTCCCCGGCTATCCCATCAGCTCCCCTCTATGAGGAAATCACCTACTCAGGCATCTCGGACGGTCTTTCTCAGGCCAGTTGTCCCCTTGCTGGACTCGATCGAATCATAGAAAATGGAATACAGAAGGGCAAGACGCAGAGCAAGTCTCCAGACAGGTAGGCCAGTGTCTGTCTCCCTTGGTGAGGTGTGTCAGCACACTGAGTGAAAGTGGGCATATGTAAGGGAGGGAGGGCGATCTGCTGTGTGTGCATGTAAGCCTTGCAAGGCTTCTCTGTGTTTTTACCGAACTTTGTGGTACATTTTGTTCCTTGATAATTGGGACTCAAAAGGCACAACAGCGGGTCAGACTCTGCCATAGTTGGTCATAGCCGCACTGAGTAGAGCAGTGCATCAAGGAAAGTGCTCACAAGGCCTCAAGCCTTACCAGTTGCTTGCTGTCGTGACTTGTACGGGCCTGTGCCATGTTCCTGCCCAGGGAGCTGACTTAAATCTTGGAATTTTTAGCAGCTGATCACCTAAGCATATCTCGTCTAAGGAGCAGCAGTAGCAGCTGAGATGGGGATGCTAGGGCGTGAAGCAGGTGCCTTGTGTCTTAGTTAGGGTTTCTCTTGTTGTGATGAAATGCCGTGACCAAAAGCAAGTTGGGGAGGAAAGGATCTACACTTCTGTATCTTATGGCATGAACTAGAACAGGGCAGGAACCTGGAGGGAAGAGCTGTGCAGAAAGAAGCCATGGAGGGTGCTATTTTACTAGTTTGCTCTTCATGGCTTGTTCAACCTGCTTTCCTATAAATCCCAGGAGCACCAGCCCAGGGATGATCCCACTGCAACGATCTGGGCCCTTCCCATCCATCCTTCGATAACTAAAAAACCGCGGGGACAGGCTTGGGCTCTGCTCTGAGGCTGACTTGATTGTATCGGGTTGACAGTACAGGCTGCTGCTGCTCCCTGTGCTGGCTAAGCCAGATGTGTGCCCCCTTTCCAGGCTTTGCGACTTTCCACTGCTTCTCTGTTCGCACTGGATGGCCCATGGCTCTCTGCAAGTGGTACCCATTGCTTTTGTAAATGGGTATTTTTGCTAGGTTGGTCTTATCTTATTAGCATACAAAACAGTGATAGTCACTGTGGCATTTCACACATCTGTATCACTGTGGCTGAACTGTCCCACACACCCATACTGGTTCTTTCCCTCTCTCTCCCTGGTCTCATTTACATACACCTTCATTTACATACACCTTCATTTACATACACCTTTATTACCCTGTGTTGTCGCTGCCTCCTTTGGCTACTTCTCCCCCACACAGTCCCTTTCTGCTTTCATGCCCCACATGTTAATACACTTACTAAGTTTATACTTACTAAAATCTGGATTCTGCAGCATATGATGGAGTCTTAGTCTGGCTAGATTTGTTTTAACATAATCTCTAGTTCCATCAGTTTTCCTGCAAATTTATTTATTTGGTTTGGTTTGGTTTTTCAGGACAGGGTCTCTCTGTGTAGCCCTGGCTATCCTGTAATTTATTCTGTAGACCAGGCTGGCCTCGGATACAGAGATCCATCTGCCTCTGCCTGGTCACTTCCTGGTGACCTTACTCTTTTTGAGTATTCTGAGATGCTCTCATGCAGCCTTGACTGGCTGGCCTAGAGCACTGATTCTCCTGCCTCTATCTCCCCAGTACCACACAACTAAGGCTGTATTTCTTCTGCAAACTGTTCTGAGTTCATTTATTGATTGGATGAGTTGCTATGTGGAGTACAACTTCTTGAGGTTCTATGTGCCCTCGATATTAATCTCCTGTCAGATGGGGTTTGTATATCTGTGTTTCCAGAGGGCCATGTGCATGCGGGGCCACAGTTCTATCACAGAGCTCCACCCTCAGCATCACAAGACGCTCTGGTACCACATCCCTCAGGCTGCCCAAGAGTCAGTCTTGCTCCCTCGGAGACTAGCCTGGGGTGGCTGGTCAGTCTCACTCTGCTGACATCCTCAAGGAGAAAAGTATAAGAAAAGAATGTCTTGGGTTGGGGATTTAGCTCAGTGGTAGAGCGCTTGCCTAGCAAGCTCAAGGCCCTGGGTTCGGTCCCCAGCTCCGGAAAAAAAAAAAAAAAGAAAGAAAGGAATGTCTTCTGCTAGTTGCTGAGGCCCTGTACTCTGTGTATATGGCAGAACAACTTCAGAGACACAGTCCCCTCTGATGTTTGCCTGGGCTCAGTGTCTCTTCTTGTAGTGTCAGGCTGTGAGGCCTGTGCTGATGTCCTTGTGAGGCAGGAGGTTGTTGTGCAGGCCTAGATTTCTGTTGTTCCGGTCTGTGCTGAAGAGCACCTCTCCCTAGGGAGCCTCTGTTGGGCAGGTTCACATTTTGAATCTTTGCAGACGTGTCACCTCTCCTGTCTCCAGGTGCATATATATATATATGCAAAGGCTGCTGGCCCCTGTGGCCTTTTGTAGGACTGCATTCCTCACACGCCTGTCCTATAGCCCTGCTTCCTTCCTCTCCCCAGCACCCTGCGGTCTCCATCATCTCCCATTCATGAGGAGGATGAGGAGAAGCTCTCAGAGGACCCGGAGGCTCCTCTCCCACCAAGCGGTGTGGAGCTCGTGCTTCAGGAGAGCAGCTCCCCTGAGGTGAGGCCTTGGCCAGCCTTCCCCAGGCCTTCCTCACTGATCCTGACCTTTCCCCAGCCCTTTAGACTCTTCTAGCTAGACAGATGAGTGTCTGACTAGGTGGGGTGCCTTGTGGTGGAGTCACTTTGAAGCTTGTAGACAAGCCCACATATGATGCCCACATATGAAGCCCACATATGACGCCTGGCTTCCAGTAATGTCTTTGCATGCCCGTGGCATCCCTGCCTACTGCCCTCAGCTTAGTCTCAGGGTTTGGCCCTTTTGACCTGAGGACGTTTGCATCAGAGGCCTTTCCTCTTTGTCTTCTAGAGTTTCGGAACAGAGGAAGTGGGTGAGCCATCCCTAAAGCAAGGTGAGCCGCTTCTCCCAGGTCTGTCCCTGAGCCCTTGGTAAGCTTTGGGTCCTGGTCAGGGACATACACCCCTTTGCCCTACCCTGCTCTTGCTGTCAGGAACCTGGACAATTAGTGTGCAGAGATGGTAAGGGCATTGTGACACTGGCCAGTACCGCATGTGTGTCCTGGAAGCTCTGCCCATGTGTGGGAGCCATTTGTCATACTGTGGCTATGTCTTCCTGATGAGTTGAGGACAGCTGATACTTCCTTACCTTCCTATACTGGAGGGCTTAATCGGGAGCCCCGGAGGCTTGGGTTCCCCCATCCTTGTTTGCATCCTTATTGGGTGGTAAGGAGCCCCCTCAAGCCTGCCTCTGCTTAGTCCTTGCCATGTTGCTGCTGGACAGAAGAACAAAGCAAGATTCAGGGCTGGCATCTAGGAGAGGCCCAGGTCACTTGTCTCAGACATGGCTATAACTAGCAGTGAGGCTCATGGGATGATGAGATGCCCCCAACCTCCGTGCAGTTGTAGCTGCTCTGTTGTATCCTGCGTCCTCCTGAGAGGTCCCCTCATACGAGGCCCACCTGCAGGAGGCTGAGGCCCTGGGTGTGCGTGGGGTGGCACCACTAAGAGCAACGTGGTCACTGCAGCCTTTCTAGACTGGCCTCGTATTTCTGTCCTGTGTCTCAGGCAGGGCCTCAGCTTCCCCCCTAGGCTGGGCCCCTCCCTCTATTAGGAATGCAGGTTCAAGTTGGTAAGGACTGTGGGGGCGGAGGGATGGGGACTAGGGATGGTCCTCAGGGCTGCTCCAGAAGGCTGCTCTGCAATGCACCATTACTGGTTGGGGTAATGGTGCCATTCCTGATGGCTCAGCTGCAAGGAAAAGCAAAGGACAGCCACCACCTGGCTCCAACCAAGACTGGTTTTGAAACAAAAGAAGCAAAACTTCTCACCTATGCATATGCCCACCACTGATCTCTCGAGTATATGGAGTCAGAGTGCACCACAAGGACCTCTCTCTACCTGTGTGTCCTGATTTCACTCCTCTCCATGCTGCAGGAAGCCGAGTACCCTCTATTGATGATGTCCTGCAGGATGGCAGTCCCCAGCATCATGGTTGCAGCCAGCCAGTCCCTCCTGCTGACATCTACCTACCAGGTAACAGCACCAAGCCTGTGTGAACATTTGGACAGAGCCTACCTCTGTCTCTGAGGGAGCAGGAAAAAGGGAATCTCAGAGACCTGTTGTACCCTCTCAGAGCCCAGGTCCTCTCTGGCGCTGAGCTCTACCCTGCTAATCCCCACAGCATGGGTCAGGCCCACCTTGTCTGCCTGCTGGCTTCCTGCTGGCCAAGATTGTTTCCCACTGAGATAAACTTTGCCCAAGGAAGGCAGGACAAGCTGCTCAAACTAAAAGGGTAAAAGGACAAAGTCTGTTCTCTGTCTGCTCCCTGCAGAGACCCTGGGAAGCCAGTCTGGTTCTGCTGAGATTGCATTCTTTCTTCCTCTGTGGCCCATGCCACAGATGTTTGCCTGGGGCTGACCTAGGCTACAGCCGCTCATTCCTAGTCAGACCAGAGGGTTAAGTGTAGGGTGCACCGGTTGGGCCACGGGCAGTGGGCCAGGACTTGCTGTTATTCTCTGAAGGTTTTGGTACAGGCTGTCGCTTATTTCCTCCTCTGTTCTCCTGGGATGAAGACCTCAGCTGCACACTGGGAGCTCCAGGTCAGGGCTAGAAGTGGGTCTCTCAGACTTACAAGAGTTCTGCCATTTGGAAACTTGGATAAACAGCCATTACAACTTCTAAGCAGCTACACCTTCTTAAAAGTAGCTACCTAGAGAGCTGGACTGCTCCACAGAGCAGAGAGACTCCTTTGCCCCTGCTTGGCCCTGCTCACTTTCTCAGGGCTGCTTCATAGTGGTAGATTGTGGCATCCTTTGGCAGAGAGGATGTCTGCCCCTGTCCTCTGGATATGAAGTGACTCATAGAGGCTGTCCAGGACACAGGGGTCATCAGGTCACCCCTTGTGGGAGAGCAGCTATGGGTTGTCTTAGATCACCATGGCTTATCCAAAACAAACCCATAAGCGAAGTGTGTTTAGAACCAACACATTCTATAAGGACACAATTCTGGTATGTTCTTAGGAACACCCCCCTATCTATTTAATTTGGCTGAGCAGGGAGTCAGGAGAGGCCCCTGGGCCTCTTGAGTCCCAGCTATGAGTTTTGCTCTTGCAGATGGCCCTGAGGGCACCTTCACTGTCCAGCATAGAGTATTTAACCCCAGCTGTGACCAGCAACACATTAGGACTAGCCACAGAGACAGCTGTAGGTAAGGATCTTAGGCTGTGTTTAGTTCCACCAAGTAAGTGGGAGGTGGAGCTGTAGAAGCCATGGGGAGGCAGGGTCTGTGTGCGTAGCTGCGGAAGAGCTAGTCTTGGGCAGTCCTGCGCAGAAATTGCTTCTGGATCCCAGCTCCTCTCTGAGAACCTTTTGTTATGGAGGCGTACTCCACAACAGGAGCCCAGACTGCCATCTCTGCACATCCTGTTGGAGCTCTCTGGAGGATGGTGGACAGTGTGTGTGGCCGTTGTACACACCTGCATGTGCTTTTTACTCTCACTCTCACAGTGGCACTGTCTCTTCTGTTGGCTTTTGTCTGAGAAAGCTGCATATCTTTTATCTTTGTAAGGATACACATGTAGCTGGTGTCTTTACTTTCTGATGGTTGCACTGTCATCCTCTGGATGCAGCTGAATTCACCGAATCCAGGTCCCCTGCAGATAGAAAGAACAGGGCCGGGGGAAAGCCACAAAACAGAAGACTGCTGGGTCCTCTCCGTGGTCCAGTAGCCTGGCTTCTGTAGCCACAAGAGGAACCATGCCTGTTAGCATCACACATACACATCTCTCTGTTGGTTAGAAAGTTGTCCAGGATCTATCCTGGAGGTTCTTGTTGTAGCAGGTGATGTATGGATAGTTTGTTTCTAGATAGTTCCCACCCCTGACCCTAAAGTTCATGCCTTTCTGCTAACTGAGCTCCGTCTATCTCTCCCTCCTCTCTGCACAGCCCTGGGTCCTGAGTCGTGCTCTGTTGGTATAGAGGAGTAAGCTGGTACGTGACCTTTCCTCCACACTTCTGGTGGCTTGGCTGGGTATATCTGCAGAGAAGAGCCCAATCCCCTGAGGGGTGCTTTCTGGATCCAGAGTCCAGAGCCACTGATGGTTGCTGTACCTTGGTGTCTGAAAGGTGGCCTCCTGGGGTTCCTGGCTTTGGAGCCAGAGGGTCTCCTACCTGGACAGTTGTCCACCCAGGCTCTTCTAAAGTGATAATGTAGGGTCCCTCGAGCAGTGACTCAACTCAGGCTCTGGAGTTACTGTCACTGGTAGGAGGGAGGAGTTGGAGAGTCAGGGAGTCCTAGGAACATGTGCAGCAACATCCTAGGGTCCACACACAACAAAAGTCAGTACTGGGTAGGCACTCTGCCACTGAGCTATATCCCCAGCCCTCTTTACTGTTTGAGACAGGGTCTTATTTTACAAAGTTCCCCAGGCTGGCCTTGAACTTGCTCTGCAGCCCAAACATACTTCTAGTATACATTCCTCCTGCCTCAGCTGCAGTTGTGGCCTTAAGCAGTAGTTGAGATTTGCTCCAGTCGCTGGGAGGCCCTACATCACCCGCTCCCATCAGTGCTCCAGTCTGTGGGACACGTACATCCTCCCAGGGCTGTTGTATCCTGGGGGGCTGGAGAGAAGGTTCACTGGCTCCTCCCCAGAAGACCCAGTACCCACATGGTAGCTGACTTCAGTTCCAAAGGATTGGATACCCTCTCTGGCCTTTGTGGGCCCCAGGCATGCAACGTCTGCACAGGGATACACGCAGACAGAACATTCAGACTTAGAATGAAAACGAAACATTAAAACAGTATAATGCCAGGCACGGTGGTCCGGGCCTTTAATCCCAGCACTCAGGACCCTGAAGCAGACAGATCTCTGAGTTCTAGGACATCATTGTCTAGAGGGGGAGTTACAGAATAGCCAGGGCTACACTGAGAAACCCTGTCTCTGGTTTTAAAGGGGGAAAAAAAAAAGGCACAGCCTGTGCAGAGGGAATTCTTCATGCCTCCTTCACTTGTCACTGCGGCCTCTGTCCCTTTCCTGGTGTGCAGCTCTCTTGTGGACTGCTCAGCTTTTCTGTCCTGAGACCATCATTGCCACTGGGAACCTGTCCATCCTGTCTCTGAAACCTTTTTGCCACACCACACACACACACACAGACAATCTTAGGGACCAGTGGATTGGTGCCCTGTTGGAGAGAGATACGTGGCCACAAGGTAGCCCAGATTGCTGGTTACAGAAGCACCCGGGAAAACCAGGCTGACAAGCAGGGACTCTTCTTTCTTAAGGTTCTTACAGAGGGGATGGCAGCCTTTCCTGTCAGGGCTCCCCAGAAGGACAGCACCATAATAGCCAGGTTCACACAACCTGTCTGGGAAGTGCCAAGTTGGTGAGACCTCTATGCCGCAGTCCTCTCCCATGAGCCAGGGAGCCAGACCTGGTGCCGTTTCTTTGGCTTTGGTAGGGTTCATGGTTTCTTGGAACTTGCTTGTCCCCCTTAAGCTGCGCTCCCGAAACAGCCACTGCTATTTATAACTTCTGTAGGAGGCAGGGGCAGCTGTGTTGGGTGAGGTGGGAGTGTAGGTCACAGACGGGAGATGTACGTAGGTTGCCTTTCCTGAAGCTGAAGCTCCTAACGCAGAGGGTAGAGCTGGAGTTGTCTCTGAAGCTCTGCCCTGGGATAACGCTACACAACACCATAGCTCTGGCATCTGGCACTTAGCAGAGGCCTCTGTGGAAGACAGGCTCAGGCCCACTTCTCCAGTGGAGCTTCTTGACCAAGCCCCATGAGGCTCTGGGTTGATGAACAGATGCAAGACCACCAACCAATCATGACTCCTCCTTTCTCTGCTCCCACCTACAGGATGGTCCACCTCCATGGAGACACACAGCCTTGCCACCACCAGCTCCCCCTGGCCTCTGCTGAGTGGCTCTAGTCCCGAGCCTGGAGCTTCTGAGCTGACCCCTCTCTGAGAGTATGGCTCAGTGGGCAGCACAGAGCCCTCAGCATCCCAAACATTGCCAGGAGACTCCCTGGACCCCAGCGAGACCCTGGCCTCTCCTGTCTGCACGCCTCATGTGGCCACTGGGATTTGAGGGGCCACAAGGAACCTTGATCCAATTGCACAGTGGGTTGTTCCTCCCCACACCCTCCTTTTTTATGGTCAATAGATTTGTAAATGGTACAAGATGAAGGACAGCAGCTGTCCCCATGGGCCACGAGCCCTAGAGGGACTCTCCCCAAATGTCAAAGCTGATGCTTTGAGCACTTAGCAAACCAGCATAAGAGAATCTACCCATGGACTGAAGTGTCATCCTCACAAACACTCTGGAAGGTGGGCTGCCTAGGTTACGGTTATGAAGGAAACAATGCCTGTCTCATGTGACCCCAAGGCAGCCAGGCTGTCATTGCTGCTTTCTTTCACCTTACAGATGTCCTGAGCATGGGTGACCCTCCTTGGAGCCTCCAGGTCCCCTCCTGCTCTGCTCTACTACCCACTAGTGATCTCTGGCAGCTGTCCAGCTGAGGCAGCTGAGGCAAGGCCGGGGTAGTCAGACTGTGTTAACACCACAGTCCTTTGCAGTGGTCAGTGTCCAGTAGCCCTCACAGGTCCTGCTTCACTCACATCCTCACAGGCCTCCAAGATGGAGATGCTTGTGCTTGCAGGGCAACACTGCCCACCACCTGCCAGGGACGAGCCTGAGCAGCTTCCACAGCAGATCCATTGCCAGTTACCTGTCCTTTTACTTTCTTACCGATTTATTGTCTGAGGCTTCTGTCACAGGATCCTAGGGTTACTTGGTTTCTAAGGCAGAAGTAGCCCAAGGGTGGCCCCAGGGCAGAGGTGCCCCAGGCAATGCAGCTCCCTGGTCGGTTAGAGAGGGAAGTCAGCCCAAGGAGCTGCCCTGCCACTCACCCAGGTGACAGCCTGTAGCAATGCATGGAGACCCCTTTAGGCTCAGGTTGCTTGAGCTCTGGCTCTCCCCCTGCTCCTTCCTAGCAGTGACTGGCCTGGTCTCTGGTAAGCCTGTAAGCACAGTTCTGTCTGCATATCCATCCATATTTTCTCTCTCTCTCTCTGTCTCTCTGTCTCTCTCTCTCTGAATGCACATACGTGCACACATGTCAGCATGTGCATGCCCACCCCTCACTTCTCACCTGCCAACACCCTGGCGCCTGGTGCCAGTACTTTGAAAGATGGGATGCAGACTCCACACTTACCTGTCTCAGATTCACGTGTACTATCATTTGATGTACTGATTGGCTAGTTTTGGGTTCATTTTTACTGTATATTTATAGTAATAAAATCATGCAGCAATATTCTGTGTGCGCCTTTGTTCTGGCACAGCACTGTAGGCAGCACTGTTGGCTCTCGGTGTACTGACAGGACACTAGCTGACAGGTTTTGGTGCTGCCTTCATTTGCTTCTGTGAGAGGGGCAGTGAGCACCCCCTCCATACACAGACAACGGTCATTGTGCTTGTTTTGTTGCTCGCTCTGTCTGAAGCTGACATAAAATTTGGCTCACCTCCACGGAGCAATTGCTGGATCTCAGCCTCCAGGTGGGCAGATGGTCCTAGTTCTTATACTCACCCCAGCTCTTGTGATGTCTACCGAGTACTAATCAATGTACCAGAGGGCAAAGCCTATGACAAGGGGGACCCATCACTTGAGCTGGAGTCACTTAGATGCTTAAGTCTTTAAAGGCATGGTTTCACAGGGCAGTGGAGTCACGAGCTCCGGGTCGAGCCTCAGGGAAAGATCGTGGATGAGGTGGATATTGAGATTTCCAGCTGCACTCTCAATGACGTTTGGGACTTGAGACTGGCACATCTTGATGATCAGTGTACCTCCCTAGACAACCTGGCCTCGGTGCTGTGCATCTTGGGAGCCGTAGTCTTCTGGTAGTCGTGGGGGGTCTCCTATGTAAAGGAGAGTAGCTAACTACATAACCCCACCCCCACCCCGCCTCCACCAAGAGCTCGAGTCTTTGCTGGATTCAACACCAGAGTCTCAGGGCTGGTGGGGGCGGGCTTATGCACGTGGAAGCACGTGGATTGGGCCTATGTGTCGTGGGCGGGGTCGCGCATGCTCATTTGGGCAGTGGGCCTGGAGCACATCAAGATGTCGACCACGACGGTTCCGGAGCTGAAGCAGATCAGTCGGGAGGAAGCAATGCGCTTGGGGCCCGGCTGGAGTCATTCATGCCACGCCATGCTGTACGCTGCCAACCCCGGGCAACTTTTCGGCCGTATCCCCATGCGTTTCTCAGTATTGGTGAGGAGCTGGGCGGGCTAGCAGGGCGGATCGCTTGGGACACCCAGTAGACCCCGCGTCCTGACCAGGCTTACCTTGCAGATGCAGATGCGCTTCGATGGGCTGCTGGGCTTTCCCGGGGGTTTCGTGGACCGCCGCTTCTGGTCACTGGAGGATGGCTTGAACCGGGTCCTGGGTCTGGGCCTGGGCGGCCTACGCCTTACTGAAGCTGACTACCTGAGTTCACACCTGACTGAGGGTCCACACCGTGTGGTGGCACACCTGTACGCACGGCAGCTGACGCTGGAACAGCTGCATGCTGTAGAGATCAGCGCTGTGCACTCGCGGGACCACGGTTTGGAGGTGGGACTACTGCCTGGGGCCCGCCCCCGTTCCCACTCCTGAGGTTTGGCTCTGGCACCACAGAAGGCACCAATGGGTAACAAGTGCCCCTCAGGGTCCTCACCCTGGCTTTGTTGGATGGGAAGAGGGACTTGGGGTCTGGGTCATGGGCTGTTTACATTGCCTTGTTGCCTGCCATTGTCAATCCTGGGAGTGGGGCTCGGGGTCACTGGAAGGGATGATCAGGGCCTGCTTGGAAAATTGAGAACAGACAAAACAAAAAACAAAACAAAAACCGGGTTGTAGCGTTTAGGATTACCTCCTGAGAGGAAATTTGGGGATTTGAGGATTCTCTGGTCTAAAGGGCATAGAGTGAAACTAGTGATCATGGGAGTTGCAGCCAGACAGGGTGGGGAGTGCGTAGGATTGGCCTTGAAACTTGGGGAGAAGGGGCTTTACTGCACTAGCAATGCCTGGCCAGAGCCGGCCTGGGTCTCCCTGTCTCTGGCAAACTGGTGGCTGACAGGACTTTCTGCCAGAGTCCTGCCTCTACAGGAGAGCCCAGCCCCACCCGTGCCCTCTGTCCCACAGGTCCTGGGCCTTGTACGTGTCCCACTGTACACACAGAAGGATCGAGTAGGAGGCTTCCCTAACTTTCTGAGCAACGCCTTCGTCAGCACTGCCAAATATCAGCTCCTATTTGCCCTTAAGGTACTCAACATGATGCCCTCGGAAAAGCTGGCCGAGGCCTTGGCCTCAGCCACAGAGAAGCAGAAGAAGGCCCTAGAGAAGCTGCTCCCGGCCTCATCCTGAGGTGGTTCCTGTGCAGGTCCCTGCCCTCCCTTGGCTGTCTCTGCCCACAGGCCCTGGAATTCCCGAGAAGCGTGCCTTCTAGTGTGTTTGGTTTTGCATCCCTTCTACTGCAAGGGACAAGCAGGCAGCTGTTCATCATTGTTGTCCCAAGCAGTCCCTGGGACCCAGCCACCCTCTCTCAGGTTGGTCAGTGGGCTGGGCCTGGGCCCGGGCCCAACTTTTCAAGCTGAAGATGTTCTTCTCACCCATCCCAGGGCTCAAACTGTGCCGTGAGTCTGTTCATGACTGGTGGAGCCCCAGCTAGAGCCATTCTTCCCAGGCAACCACTCGGATGGTACCCAGATCCTGGACTGGTCGTGGGTTTTGTTCAGTAGAGAGGACCCATATTAGATCAGCCCTTCCTTCCCTTAGCCCAGAACCTGATCCAGCTTGGGGTAGGATGATGCTTGGGTGGTTGTTGGATTTCTGTTGGGTTTTTTTCCTTGGTGTATGAACTGTGGGTTGGTTTTAGAATGGCTGTGCCCCATATGGCTGTGTTCTCCCCATGAGGGCTTTGACTTGGCTCTGTGAAACTGAGGAAGAAAGAAGCCAATAAAGCCATTCCTCTGATGCTCATGTCTGCTTCTGAGTGGCATGGCCATCTTTCTGAGGTGGAAGGTTGGGCCCAGGACCAAAATCAATCTGGGTGGCAGCTTGAACTGAGCTCATGTAGTGGTGATGGTGGAGCTGAAGGCACAGACCTAGTATGCAGAGGGACAACAGCGTGCCACCATGGGACAGGACTGACACTGCAGCAGTCCTACAGCCTGGCGCACAAACACTGGAAAGGCTGGAGAATTCCCACGGCTCAAAACCAACTGGGTAAGGAAGGATGTGTGCCAGTTCCACTTTAGGGCTTAGAAACAGGAGAAACCCTAGAGCAAGGGTGATAGATCTTTTGGTGGCAGTAAGGAATATGTCATGTGATCAGAAATGAGCTCCCACCAACTTGCGTCTAATTTTATTTTCAAAGAGTACATTTTCTAGGCACCCCAGACTTCGACTGTAAAATCAGACTTCAGTGTGGCCCCTACATGTGCAGGACTTAGCCTCTCCATACAGCCCCGCCTGGTCTGAGCCAAAGCTGCCTCTGCCTACCAGCGTGGGCCTCTCCACCAGAATCTGGGTGCTAGGCCCTTCATCCTGTCTCAGGGCTGGCCCAAGCTGCCCTAGTGAGGACTGAAGTCCTGTCCTCCTGTCCACAAGCTGCTCCCTGGGCTGGTCTTCTATTCCCTGGGCTGCCGCAGCCATCTGCTCACTGCCCTGTCTTGCGTGGCACATAACTTCAGGGTGGATTCGTCACCCAACGTCAGAATCTGAATAAATTTGTTTAAGAGAGAGGGAGAGAGCACCTGGTAAGAAGGGACAGGAAGGTCAAGTGGTCCAAGGCACCCATGAGCACACAGTGGATACTCTCACCGTCCCTCCTGGCTATGGTTCCCTCCATTTCTTCCCATTCAGCATCTGTAGTTTCTCCAGGCTCTGTGTTACGGAGCATAATGCCTGTCCTAGGGAGAGGGCCAATTAGTGAGTGGTCTGTGGTCAAGTCTCAGCAGCAGTCTAGAAGGGAAACTTAGGGCACTATGAATAGGTGACCCTGAGGTAAGACTACTCAGGGCTCTGAGCCGTCTGAATATGGATAGCTTTGGGTTCAGGTCTCAGCCTCATTCCATGGAAGAGGGTCTGAGGAAGGGTCAGGTTAAAGCCTTGCTACCCTCCTGGAGACTTACCCATCTCATGGACACGGTCTTCCAGGGCTCCTGACAACTCAGGGAGGCTCAAGGCCTGCAGGGGAATAGGCCAGCCTTTGGAATCTGTGGTATAGAATGGTGGGTTGGCCACAGGTGTGTCCTTACTGCTTATGCATGAGTGACCACCCAAGGGTGCCTCTCATGCTTGTACCAGGCTATGAGCTTAATAGCTGCCACTTAAGGCTCAGGCTTTAAATAGAGCTGAACCCTGGGAGCTATAGCCACCCAACTCACTAGAGGCCTTAAAGAGTGTAGTGAGCCATGAGACTATGGCCCTTACACTTGCCACCTACGCACCAAGTGTAATAGCACATCTCTTATCACAAGTGGGCTGTGCCAACTCTGCAGAACTCACTGGTTGAACCTAAACTAATGGATTCCTGCCCGCCCTTGTCCTGGTCCAGAACCACGCTATTACTTTTCATACCTGCTGGGAGAAAGGGTGGGTTTGGGGTAGCTTCGCTGGGGGAGTGGTGCTGCCTCAATCGAGCTGACAGCTCAGCTTGACAGTCCCTGCAGGACATAGGATCAAGTGTGACACAGGAGAGGCCCTGCCACCAACCCAAGCCCAAACCATCCGGGTAAGGAAAACCAATTCAGCCCTGTAGCCAGCCCATACTGGTAGGCTGGAAAGACATGCAGATCCCCAGTCTGCTTTAGAGTCAAGCCTGGGTCTGCTCTGTAAGAGACAGAGCCCCAGGAAAAGGCACTATGGTTCCCCCCACCTCTCAACTGCTTAGAGGATTAGGAAGGGACAATGACTAACAAGTGTGTGTGGGTGTCTACCTGAGTATGTGAGCCCACTTACCGCAGCTGGTCTAGGACAAGAGCAGCATCCTGGGCCAGGGTTTGGGCCTCCTGCAGCTGGGCATGGATGTCCTTTCGGGCACTATCCTGCTCCAGGAGGCAGCTCTCTACTACAGCCCGCAATTCCTGCTCCTGGGAGACTTGGCCACGCAGAGCCTCTGCCTCCTCACAGCACTGCAGGCAAATACCAGGCTAGAGGGCCCAAGCCAGGAAGCCAAGGCCCAGGCTTGCTTATTTGCCCGCAGTCTGTTAGGTGCCTGTCTGCTTCTCCCCAGCCTGTTGTAGGAGTTACTCATTTGACTCCATCCTGCAGCTTCCAGGTTCCGTGAGCCCCTTTCTCTAACTAGCTCTGCCTCCTAAATTCATCTGACTTGGCTATTCCATCGACCTGTTTCCAGCCCCCTGCTACAAAGATGTGAGTACTCTAGATGTACTCTGCCTCCTGTGCCCACAGCCCACCAGGACTTCCCCACTTACTTTGTGCAGCTGGATGGCAAGCTCCTGCATCTCCGCCTCCAGCCGGTCAGCATAGGCCAGCTCTAGGGCATCACTAGGTGGGCGGGCACTACTGTGCCATCGGGCAATGGCAGAGGTCATTTTCCTTTTGGGCCCAAACAGCCTGAATGGGTAAATCAGAGTGCATGTCTGCTCTGTCATGTGCATGGACCTTGGTACCAACCTGCTACCAAGGCCAGTTGCTAGGGAACACCTAACTCTGAAGAAGGGAGGTTGTAGAACATCCTGGGGCTGAGAACCAAAACAAGAGGGTTCAAAAAGCCTCTACCTACCATCACTGGCTTCAGACTTGGACAACGGTGTCTGTGCTCTCAAGAGAGATCTCCAGGAATCTCTCCCCTCCAGACAAGTGCCCTGGAAGTCACTGCAGGCTTTCACAGTGAGTGCAGCCAGCTTAGGCTATCTCAGCTCTGCATAGCAGCAGCCACCCAGACCCAACATGCAGGAAGTAGGGTAGGCAAGGCAGACCCTGTCCTCCCAGTATCAAGAACAGAAGTTCTAGTTACTGAGGGCTACTGCTAATAAGCCACGCATTCACTCTCTGCCTGAAGAATAGAATTGGGGGTGGGGGAGCGGGGAGCGGTCTAAGGGGCAATGCCTCTTCCTCATTTTCCCTGTGTAGGGAGCCAACAATAAAGACTAGGACATTGAGAGGACCTGCACGCTCAGAACATTGGTGCACTTGGAAGGTGAGCATGAGAGTTCTAGATCACCCTCGACCACATAGAAGTGGTTTGTCTCAAAGCAACTACAGAGGGGAGGAAAGTCATTACATGTGCCTAGGGAAAGGTGCAGGCTCTGAGGGGGACCTTCAGGTTTCACCCTCCAGCTAGTCCTGTGCACAGAGGCAGCCAACAACAGTAAGTTTAAAAAACAAAAACAAAACCTGCAGATCCCAGGAAAGAAGGAGGTCCTGAGTTCATGAGACTTAAGTATCCACTTCAACAACAAAATTAAAAAACAAGAAGTAGAGTACAGATCACTTACAGGAGAACAAACCACAGAAGTTCCAAGAAAGCCCTGCAGCATGTCTGCTAGACAAAGGCCCTGAAACAACCATCTTAAAGATAATCAGAGATGATGTGGAAACAATACAAAATGGAGATACAATGGAGAGAAATGTAAAATATAACAAGTATGGTGACTGAGGTAAAGTCTCCTAAAACAAGTGGAGGCAGCCTTATGTAAGCAGACAGACGACAGGACAACCAGACTGGAACAGCAAACTAGAGCACGCTGGAATTCGGTCTGAGGAGGAAGAGAATGAAAACCACAAGCACGGGCTCAAGACCGCATGGGGCCAGCCTCTCCCTGAGTGCCTCAGTGTTAGGAGGGAGGGCAGGGGGTCTGAGGAGCTAGCAGCTGGACACTTCCACCTCCATCAAAAACAGGAACATCTGTGATGCAAAGTGAACGCCACAGATGATGAATACCAGGACACAGCTAAGCTAAGGACTTACAGAACCCTGGAGCAACAAAAGAAAAGCAGCTTGTCCCACGCAGGGAGCAAACAAAGTAAAGCACCTGCACGCTCTCATTCAGAACTCTGCACGGCTGGGGCAGCCACAGTGTCCAGGCAAACAGCTGTCACCAAGAATCCTTTACCTTGGGGTTGGGGATTTAGCTCAGTGGTAGAGCGCTTGCCTAGGAAGCGCAAGGCCCTGGGTTCGATCCCCAGCTCCGGAAAAAAAAAAAAAAGAATCCTTTACCTGGGAAAACTGTCCTTCCCGGTGCAGGAGAGAACCAGACATTCCCAGATAGGCAAACACTGAGGAAGCCCTGCTGACAGCAGGGGACCTGCTGCACCAGAGCCACCAGTGCTCAGGGGAGAGCACTTCTAGTGTGAGAGCCAACCATGAAATTACCTCCAAGTCACACACTGCAGTTGTGTATATTGAATGTTTTGAGACAAAAGGCATATTATATTACATAGCTTGGATTTTATATTAAAAGCTTTTATATTCAAGCTTTTGGGAAATAAGAAACCTATACTATAAAACACTAACACTAACTCCAGAACTGTGACAGTTATCTTGAAAAAAATATTTTAAAATCATAGAAAAGCAAACTGAAAAAAAAAAGTCCAAAGGTCCAGCATACAGCAGCAAGGCCATCTTGAAGCCATGTGGTCACAAAGACCAACTGTCTAGACAGGCTGCTCATCCACCTGTTGGAGCACAGGCTGGAAGGATGACTGAAATTGGTGGAGTTGCAGAGAGGCACTAGGGAACTCACGTGATGCCAATTTCCTTCAGGTCGCTTTCAGTGAGGGTCAGAAAGATACGCAGGTCTACGTCCTGCTCCTCAAACACTTGCAGGTACTTTAGACAGCCGATCTGTTCCAACAGTGTGGCAAGATCCTGGGGTAGAGGAGACAAGTGGGAGGCTGGGGTCAGTACTGGAGAACGGGTCTCCTCAAGGCTCTGACCCAAGCTTGACTAGATCCCCTCTACTGCCCCTGCAACCTTAGTGCCTCAGGCAGAGACAGAGCAAAAGGAAAAGAGTCCAGGAGGCGGCTCAGGCTTAAAGTCCAAGTCCTGTGGAACTTGGTGCCACTGTGAGAATCCGCGTCCGCATGGCCATTCTTGTACTTCTCCTGAGTCCACCTGGAGCTTCCAGAGCTCCAAGTGAGGGGGCCTGGTGATGGCACAAGCTTTTCATAGCCGGCCCTGCCAAGTCAGCTGCTGCTGAGTTCAACTGTTCAACCCCAGCAGCTTTTCAATACCAGAATTTTCAGTTTCCATTTCTGCCCGTGCTTGGTTGCTTAGGATGGAGAGAATATGTTCCAAGGTTGCTCCTCTACCACCTTCCTCAAAGAACCAGCTTTGAGATCCCAGCACATCTGGGGTTGGGGATTTAGCTCAGTGGTAGCGCAAGGCCCTGGGTTCGGTCCCCAGCTCCAGGAAAAAAAAAAAAAAAAAAAAAAAGAGATCCCAGCACATCTGTTAACATGCTTGTAGAACTGAGAGATGCACTATGTTGCAGGCCTAGGCCTGAAAGAGGCTGCAGGCAGAGTTGGCTGTTAGGAGCAGCGCAGCTGGGACTTAAGGCCTATGTTTTATCACACCCTGAGCTGCTGATCTGACCAGAGATGATGCTGCATCAGGCTGACCCACATAAGCATCTGCTACATGCCACTATTGTGTCCCCAGCTCATGAGCATCCTGTTATCTCCCTAGGCTTGGGGAGGGCCAGAGAGCAAGACTGCAAGGAGACAGTACCTGCACACAGGAAGAAAAGTAAGCCAGCCCTATAGCTGGCCACTGCTCATCAAAAACCCTTTCTGAGCCTGATCAGTTCCCAGTGGGAGAACTTGTGGGAGAACCCAGTTACCCTCTCTCCTCTCAAAAGTGCCTGGCCTGTCACGTATACACATAAGTGAGCCCACAATCGCCATCCCACAGTCAGAGAAGTACCACCTCTCTAGGCATGCACTATCAGGTTCTTGAATGGTCTCACCTGGGGTCCTGAGTAAGGGGACTTCTCAGCTTGGGGTTCAGACCCTGGAGTTCGAGCAGTCCCTGTGCTAGAAGGCCAGTGACCATCACTGTTGTTGTGACGACTCTTATTCTTCAGATAAGTCCTGGTTTGTTTACGAACCGAGCTCTTGCGGGCGTGATCAGAATCCTGCAGTGAAAGGGGTGTGTTGGGAACAGCCCTTGTCTGGCCCGAAACTTCTAGCCTTCCTCACCCATGGCAAGGGTGAGCTGTGAAATCTACCATGACTTACCTGCAGCTTTGGCCCCCACACTCAAGGGTTCTGAGTCCTCCAGACATGGTGTAGACACATATTAAACACCCATTTCCTACAACACCGAAGGAGGAAGAGGGACCTTTACCTCATTGCTCTCTATGGAGGCTTCACTGCTGAGACCCTGGGCTCTTGCTAGGCCATCACTGCTGCTGCTCCTCCACACAGGCCCAAGACTGGCACAGAAAGTGGGTTCCTCTGGTAATGGAAAACACCTGATGACAGGTCTCACCAGTGAAGCTGCCTACATTGTTAGCTCATTCTAAACTGCCTCTTACACAGCTCAGCTCTGCTCGTCTGGCCTGGCTCCTGTCTCAACCCCACACTATAGGGTAGATAGTGCTTGTCTAGGGTATTAGTTTGTATGTATTTTTATTGTGTGCTCATAAATTCTCCACACCTACAACAGAGCCTGGAGTGAGAGAGATTTGGCAAAGCACTGCCAGGTCATAGCACTGCCAGGTCATAGCCCAGCCCCCTGCAGGGGAGATTGTCAGGAAGCCCTTGCACTGACCCTTTGAGTGGCGTGCCTCCTTGGCCTGTGGGGACTTGGAAGTGGAATGCTTGCCCTCACCTGCCCATGGCCAACTCTGGTTTACCTCACAAGAACTGGGGGCTTCTCTTTCTCCTCCTCTACGGGAACCCACAAGGACTGGAACTCATACCCCGGCTGCTGCTGCTACTGCTCTCCACATCACGTTCATTGATGGGGGAAGTGACATCTCGGTAGCAGAGGCCCTCGCCTTCCATGGTGTTCTCATCACTGCTGGTGAAGGTCACATAGCCCCGTGGAGGAACTTGCTCTGTGTACAGAATGGGCATGTGAACCCTCAGACATGAAGGAAGGAAGGAACCCCCTGTCTTAGGCATTTGGGGGTGAAGCAGCTCCACAGCTGCCACATCATCTTCTGGCACAGTAACTTGGCCCTGCTGCCATGCTCCAAGACAGATTAATCTGCACATCACAGGAGATGAGCTTGGTGGGGCCAGAGTCAGCACCCAGGCAAGGTCAGCCCTTAGCACCTGCTACTATTTTCTTAGGGACAGAGTGGCAAGGCAGGCTGGATCTACAGATTCCTCAACTGAAAGGTTATCTGGGCACATTTAGTATAAACTCCAAACTTAATATGCACACACCCATCCACCAGTTATCTGTGTAACTATAGCATTTTTTTTTCTTTTTTCTTTTTACTTTTTTGACAGTGTAGGGATAGAACCCGAGGCCTTATGTGGTAGGCAAGAGTACTGTACAGAGCTCCAACCCCAGCCAAAAAAATCTGCCTGAACAGGAAGAAAAAGATTCTGGGGGTTGGGGATTTAGCTCAGCGGTAGAGCACTTGCCTAGCAAGCGCAAGGCCCTGGGTTCGGTCCCCAGCTCCGAAAAAAAAAAAAAAAAAAAAAAAAAAAAAGACTCTGACTTAGGGCTGGAGAGTTGGCTCAGTGGTTAAGAGCACCAACTGTGGGGCTGGGGATTTAGCAGAGGGGTGTGGGGCCCAAGAGCGAGTAGGGATAAAACCACCTGCGGTCCCTCCCCGGCCACCAAAAAAAAAAAAAAAAACACCCAAAAAAAAAAAAAAAAAAAAAAAAGAGCACCGACTGCTCTTCCACAGGTCTTGAGTTCAATTCCCCGCAACCACACGGTGGCTCACGACCATCTGTAATGGGATCTGATGCCCTCTTCTGGTGTGTCTGAGGACAGCTACAGTGTACTCATATACTTAGAATAATAATATCTCAAGAGAGACTGACCTAGAAATGGACAATGCAGAACAAGTTCATGTAACCTTTGACATGTTTGCCCACAGAAAGCAAAAAGAAGGGATGTGGCTCCATGGTACAGTGCTTCCCAAGCATTCAGACTCTCGGGCTTCCATTCCAGCACTGGAAACAACAAACTCCAAATCCTCCATGCATGATGGCACACACCAGTAATCCCAGAATTCAGGAGGCAGAGACAGGAGGATTGAATCCAAGACCAGCCTGGGTTTATGGGGTGAAACCCAGAAGGGAAAGAGAGGAGAGGAAGTAGAAACAAAGAATGTCTCATATTTGTAGTCTCAGCTCCCCAGGATCAGGTGTGGGCAGAGCCAGACAGGGACTAAAACCCTTACACATCACAATTGGTGTGATATATAATTGACAGAATAGAAACATCCAATGAAAAGAAAAATCCACAGAATGAAACCAAGTGTCTTGAGTTATCAGGGATGCCTGGAGCCTGTCACTAGGTCAATTCTGAGCCTCGCTCCTGAAGCACCCAATCCTACTGTAGTAGGGACCCATGTACCAGGGCAGTCCTGTCCATATCCAGTCTCGGCATGTGATACCAAAGAGCCTTGGGAACTGTGGCTCTCACCATAGCTGTCCGGAGTCTTGCCTCCCAGTCCAGTAGCTGTGATCCTGGCCAGGGCGCGAGGCCCCTCGTGGATACTCAGGCCCTTCTTTCGACAGGGCCTCTGGCGCTGAGGAACAGGCCAGGACTCATCTGAAGAGCTCAGGTCTTCATAGTTTTCTAAAGGTCAGACATGAGAATTAAGACAGTTGGTTCAATAATAACTTCACTTGCCAACACTAAGCACTAAGGTCATGTGTCTGTGTGTGCTTTTTGAAAAAATGACTCTCTACATAGGGTCAGGCAGGCCTTGAACTTACAGCAATCCTCCTGCCTTTCTATCCCTGATGCTGGGGTTATGTGTATATGCCACCATACTCAGTTTAATATGTTCTTAAGATTTCATCTTTAGTTGTGTGTGAGTGTGAAAATACAGGTGCCATGGAGCTAGAAAGAAGGCACTTAGGGTTGGGGATTTAGCTCAGTGGTAGAGCGCTTGCCTAGCGCAAGGCCCTAGGTTTGGTCCCCAGCTCCGGAAAAAAAAAAAAAAAAAAAAAAGTTAAAAGGGCTGGAGAGATGGCTCAGTGGTTAAGAGCACCCGACTACTCTTCCAGAGGTCCTGAGTTCAATTCCCAGCAACCACATGGTGGCTCACAACCATCTGTAAGGAGATCCAATGCCCTCTTCTGGTGTGTCTGAAGACAGCTACAGTGTACTTATACATAATAAATGAATAAATCTTTAAAAAAAAAAAAAAAAAGGCACTTAGATCCCTTGACGCTAGAATTACAGGTGTTTGTGCACATTGCCTTGGGGTAGGTGTGGGGAGGGGTGAGCTGAACTTTCTTCTGTAAAAGGTGTACAGGTTCCCTGAGAAAGCACTAGGTAACTGACTCTTAAGTGCCACTGAGCCATCTCTCCAGCCAAACCACCTTAATAGTATTGAATTAGAAAAATGTGTTGGGCTGGTGTATGGTGGTTCCCGCCTACCCTTACTTCAAGTATATGGGAGGTAGATCCTGTCTCAAGAAAAGTTTACCAAGACTGGACTCGAAACATCACAACTGGCAGGCCACTGCACTGAAACCTTCATTAATTCTTTTGGTTTTTTCCTTTCTTTTCATGACGGGGTTTCTTTGTTTAACCCCGACTGTCCTGCAGACTCACTCTGTGGTCTAGGCTAGCCTCAAGCCCATAGTGACTCACCGGCCTCTGCCTCCCAGAGTGCTGGGATTTAAGGCGTGAGCCACCATCTGGCTTAACTTTCTTAACATGGTGAAAGGTACACACACTTTCCCACAGCTAGCCCCAGACTGGGTTACAGTGTGAAGAAAGGATGTGCACAATGATTAGCGCCATCCTAGAAGCACTGGCAACTGGAGGAAATAAGATACAGAAGCATGCCAAGCAAAGGGTGAGCTCTGTCTGCAGACTGGACAAATGGAGAAGAAACTAACTTGACAAGATCAGTGTGGGAGTCCAGGGTCTCCTGCATGGACACACCAAGAATTGGAGTAAACCCTCAATCAGAAGTTAAAGAAAATAACTGTAGTGAACCCATATACAAAAGCAGAAAGGATGACAAACACTTCAGAATAAACTTAGTTATAGACAAAATATATATCAGGAAAAATTTAATCCGTCCTCAACGTCCCAAAAGTATACTAAATCTAAAACATGCCCTGTGTTCTTAGATGGACAGGTGACACCATAGAAACAGTGAATTTACACATTTCCTGTAGTCTCCTTGATATGTGCTCATTGTTTTTTTGAGACTGAGTCTGTGTTCCTAACTGGTTTTGAATTTGCATCCTTCTACTTTGCCTCTCAATCCAAAATTCTGAGATTGTAGCTGTACACCATCATATACACCTTTTCAACCCATCTTAATTAATCTTTTTCTTTTTTTAAAGATTTATTTATTTATTCCATGTATTTATTCCACTGTCACTGTCTTTGGACAGATCAGAAGAGGGCATCGGATCCTATTACAGATGGTCATGAGCCACCATGTGGTTGCTGGGAATTGAACTCAGGTCCTTTGGAAGAGCAGTCAGTGCTCTTAACCACTGAGCCATCTCTCTAGCCCTCAACCATCTTAATTAAAACAACACCTTTTAAGGAGCCAAGTCAATCATGCTGGCCCAACTGTACATGTCAATCATGCTGGCCCAACTGTACATGTCCATCATCCTGGCCCAACTGTACATGTCCATCATCCTGGCCCAACTGTACATGTCAATCATCCTGGCCCAACTGTACATGTCAGTCATGCTGGCCCAACTGTATCGTTGAGGGCTGCCCTAGTGCTGTTTGTATTCTGATGTTAATTCCACTTCCTCAAGAGGGGTTGTCCCCATGACCAGTCGATCATGTACTTAGGTGATTTCCTGTGAACCTTCTCCCCATTTTAACTGGTCGATAAAGGCTAGAGCCTGTGATTGAGCAGTGGAGGGGAAAGGTGGGACAGGAGATCTTTAAGAGTGGGGGCAGGTGAAGAGAGGAGAATGAGAAGGGAAAGGAGAGTACTGAAGAGGAGGAAGAAGAAGAGGAAGAAGAGGAGGAGAAGGAGGAGGAGGAGGAGAAGGAGGAAGAAGAGGAGGGAGAGGAGGAGGGAAAGGAGGAAGAGGAGGAGGTGGCCATGATGGAGCAGAACCATGTGGCTCAGAGAACCACAAATAGCAAAGGGTCTCCTGGCTGCAGAATAAGTTAGTATAGTGCTAGATCTAAACAATCTAGGCATGTGGCTGATAATTATAATAGCTGGATTGTGTGGTTTTTACACAGGCTTACTGGGGTTGGAAATTCCAGCAACACTGTGAACAGTTGGAAAGGAGAAACAAGTATCACGGATCAGACATGTACACGTAAAAGATGAAAGCATACAGGCTAGAAGGGTCATGGCCATCACAGCCCTGAGAAACACTGGTGAGGACTCAACATCCAGAGGCAAGAAAGGACACCTGCTCACATAAAGGTAAAAGTTACACAGCACGAGATTGTCAAAGTCAAGAACTAAAAGCCAGAGAGGCCTCTCTGTGAGTGAGGCATATCTCTTCCCCTTCTTCCTTAGGCTCCACAGCCTGTGCTGTGCATGATATCAGTTGACAGACACTGTTCTCTGTGGGAAGGTCTGCATCTCTCTGGCCCTAGGCCTTGGACCCCAACCTCTGCTCCACAGTGGAACTGGTAAGAAGAGAAGGCCTCAGAGCAGGGCTGGTAGAGCCCAACCTGAGCAAAGGGATGGACTGGGGAGAGGCCCTCCTTGTCTCCTAGTTTCCTTACTGCTCAGGGCTGCCTCAACTCCATCAGGACACAGGCAGATCAGGTACCTGAGCTACGGTAGAGGCTCTTGGGCAGTACAGGTGAGTGAGTTTCCATCAAAGCCACAATCTTCATGTGACCATACTGCTTGGCTAGCATCCGGGCTGTGGCTCCACTGTGGTCTCTTGTGTCCACTTTGACTCCCTAAAAAGTTTCACAAAAGAAGAGTCAGAAATTCTTCCAGCTGAGTGGACTGCTGGTCCAGAGGGATGAGAAAACAAGGACATTTATGGTTAACTCCCCACCCCCTGTTTGAGATAACACTCGGGTGGAGGGGTAGGGGTGAAAAGGTCTGGTGACAACAAGCCCATCACCAAGAGCAGTCACCAAGCCATCTTGCAGCGGCAGCCACTCTCCCTCCTGAATACTGCCTGCCATAAGGCAAGGAGACACAAAGAACCTGGAACCTGCAACAGAGGCCCACCTTCACCCTCTACACCTACTATATCTGTCTCTTAGTAGAGAACCAAACAACCATTCAGCCCACCCCCAGAAAGAAGTCTCCATCCTCCCAAACTGAACTTATGTCTGTTGTCCCTGATTTTCTGAGACAGGATGTAGCCAAGAACAACCTTAACTTCCTGATTCTCCTGCCTCCACCTCCAACTATTGGTGTTTTGTTGAAACAGACAGGGTCTCACTGTGATTCTAGGCAGGCCTTGAGCTCACAATCCTCCTGCTAGAATAACCTAACGAGATTACGGTTTAGGTTTCCTGAGGTGGGAAGATCCTTATTCTGAACCTAATGCAATAGATTTCTCCTCTCAAAGTGTTCACAATACAGTCTAATATCATGGTGGCAGGCTGCCCAGCAAGGTTTTGAGGACAAATGACAAGGAATTTAGAAAATAAAAGTTGGCCCAGAGTCTCTTCCAGGAGTTTAACTTGAGAGATAATTAAGGACTGACAGCGTAACTCCAAGTAACACTGCGGTCCAGAGGAACTTGCAGTAGGTGTCAGTGGGAGCAAATAAGATACCTCCCACCACTCCCCAGGGAGGAGTGGATGCAGTGCAGGAAGGACACCCAAAACCCGTGGAGAAAACACGCATTATGGGGTGGTGGCTCATGACTATAATCCTAGTACTTATAGTGGAAGCAGGAGTATCAGGAAGTCAAGGCTATTTACCACCTAGATAGGTAGTTATGAGACCTGGTTGGGCTACATCAGATGCAAACTCCAGAAAGCAAAACAAAAGTAACAAACAGCAAACAGCAAAAGTAAATCACAAAGCATGCACACTGATTCCCCTTTGTGCTTAGGAAGACTCCTACTGTAGACATTGTGTACAATTCTGTGTGGACACAGTTCTCAGTCCTACTGAGACAAGGGCTGACGCATGCTACAGTAATGCTAGCTGGGCCTAGAGTTACCAGACTGTGTCCTGACAAGCGATGCCACTTGGAAGTCTGCTGAGGTTCATGTTGGACACTGTCACTCATACTCCAACCCTCCCTTCTTGTCATTCTAGTCACACTGCCTGGTTGTCACAGGCCACAGGCCTGTAACTGAGCTACTCAGAAAGCTGAAGCAGAAGGATTAAAAGTTTACAGTCTTCCTGGGCTACACAAGTTCAAAGCCAATTTAGACAACTTACTATGAGCCTGCCTCAAAATAAAACATTTTTAAAAGGGCCGAGGATCTCTCTCAGCAATAGAGAGCTTACACAGCACATGCAAAGACCTGGGCTTAATCTCCAGCATCAGGAATAGAGTTAATGTGTTTCCAAAATCATTGTAAATACATAAATGTGGGTGTCTATTTTTACTCAGCACTGTATGTTTCAGTGAAAATGTACTGCCTACAGAGTAGCAAGATAGCTCAGTAGATAAAGGCACCTGCCATCAATCCTACGGTCTGAGTTCACGTCCCAGAAAACAGACTCCTACGGTCCTCTATTCCACATGTATACACGTGCATATATACAATATGCTAACTACACATGTAAAAGAAACCCCAGTTAGAGTTTATAGTTTCCCATTTGCTGTGAGTAAATTATAAGGTAGTAAATAGGTACTTACATGATTCAGAAAATACTGCACAATTATCTCATGGCCAGCGGCAGCTGCTTCCATCAAAGGAGTGAATCCATATATAGGTTCCCTGCAAGATGAAATCAGATAGATGGTTAGCAGAGAGAAGTTAGGCAATGAACAAAATAAGCCAAGATCCTTACATGCAAAGTAGGGGTGCAGGCTCAGGCCTAGGCTCTCATGCTGTTACAACTGCTGGGGTATTGATCTTTGCCTTTCTACCTTGCTGGAGTCATGGTTTCTTGGTTGCTGGGTATCCCCGGCTAGCTGGCCTGTTAGCTTCTGGAGATTCAGTCTCTGCCCTCCTACTTCCTGTTGTGTGCTTGGCTTACAGACACCCGCATGACTGCATCCTACAGTTACAGTTGTCAGGCTTGCACAGCACTTCTGCCCACTAAGCCACCTCCCTAGTCTCCTTCATGACTTTCATGACATGAAGCTACTGTGGTCTGGTGCATGTTATGTAATGATCCCCCTTCACAGCAAGTACCAACTGAGCGCCACCTTAAGCTGGCACGGCAAATTCTGGCTCTTGGTACCCATGCTGGGAGACACGATATAATTCTGAATGACTCTAAAATAGAAATAAAATGCTACTAATTAAAATTCAACTTGTCTAATGATTCTAAGCTATATTCTAACGAGAGATGTTGAGAGGTGAAAACTCTTTCTTACAATGGTTGAGAGACAGGTTTAGCATGACTCCTGGCTTCTATTTCAGCAGAGAATGAGGAACAGTGAAGGGGCTGTTTGAGAACACAGATGGGCTTAACAGAAACAGTTCATGGGCTGCTGAACCCAATAGATAAGACTTGGACAGTTGGGAAGAGACATCACCATCTGTGAGAAGTGAAGAGCAATAGCTGCTTTAACACCAGCCTGTTCAGTTAGTATGTTTTTTGAGACAGGGTCTCTTCAGGTAGCATTGGCTGTCCATTGGCTGGAGCTCACTGTGTAAACCAGGCTGGCCAGAAATCCTCCTCTGCCTTTTGGGTGCTGGGATTAAGGGTGTGCTCCACTATGCCTGGCAGAAGATGCTTTTTGAGCATGATTAAAGTGGGGATTTAGAATGAAGTGGGAATGGCTTTGAGGAAGGGAAGATGGACTATTAATGAAGCAGAGGAGTTACTAAATCTCGTGTGGTCTTCGTGACTATTCCACCTCATCTCCTTGGTGTCCTTGTGTGGTGAGGGTGAGCGCGGGGTGGGTGGGTGTGCACAGTGCAGAAGCTGGAAGTGGTGCTGTTTCTTGACAACCACCCACCTTTTTTTTTTTTTTTTTTTTTTATTGAGTTGCTCTCTTTTTATGACTTAGGGTTCACCAACTGGACTAGTGGACTGGGCTGGCATCTGCCTATTCTTCCTACTAGCCTTGTGGTTATAAGCATACACAACCACGGCAACATTTTTACCTGTCCCTGGGGATCAAGCTGATGCCTGTGCAACAAACACCTTACCAACTGAACTGCCACCCACCCCCCAATCTCAACATCCTAACAGTTCTAAGTGCACGAGAGCCTGGGCCTGAGACTGCACGCCTGCTCTGCATGTAGGAATCTTGGCTTGGTTTGTTCATTGCCTAGCTCCTCTCTGCTAACCACCTATCTGATCTCAGAAACCCAGCCCACTCCTATGACCACGTGGCTGCAACAATCACCTCACGTTGGCATTGGCTCCACTCTCCAGAAGAAACTTGACCATCTGCTGGTGGCCGGCACTGGTGCAGTGAAAGAGTGCAGTCCAGCCCTGGATGTCTTTCATCTCAAGCTCTGCACCTTGCTTCAAAAGAATAGAATGTGGGTTACGCCCCAAGTCTCCAAAATATATAATCTGGGTGGGTGCCTGGGAAGCATCCACTGGACCTTCAGCTGACCTATGCGTATATGCACACTGTGGCCTGCAGCATCTCATATCCTGTCAGGGCAACCAGGGAGCACCTGGGGTTTTGGGCCCACTCACAGCTCACCTGGAGCAGGAAGTAGGCGATGCTCTCGTTACCACAGCTGGAGGCCAGCATCAGTGGAGTCTGTCCTTCTGGGGTTGGCACATTCACACTCACACCTGCCTCGAGCAGCAAGTGAACAATGGTATCGTGTCCAATGTAGGAGGCATACATCAGCGGAGTCCAGCCACCACCATTCTTCTTATTCAAATCTAACTCTCTCCTAAATAACACAAGTTATGCTAGATATAACCAGCATCTCACATGTGGCTTCGTCAGAGCCAGGTGCTAGGCCTGGTAGGACAAGCTGCCCTTCCAGAAGGCAGGAGTCGCTTGCCTCGAGTCATCCCCAGGTAAGTGTTTCCATCCTGCTTCAGAGTCTTGTGATGGTTAATCGTGAGTGTCAACTTGACAGGGTCTGGAATCAACTAAAAGACATACCTTTGCACAGGTCTGAGGAATTTTCTAGACTGGGTAAAATGATGTGGGAAGCATTCCATGGGCTGTGGTTACAGACTAATAAGTAAATTTTAAAAAAGAAACAAACAAACAACAAACAGAAAGAAAAGGGGAAAAAAGTAAAAGTGACTGATATAACCCCTTTATTTTAATGCTCTCGCCTGTCCAGTACCTCCTGGACAAGGCCAATAATCTTTTTTGTACCTACAGCAATACCCACCATGATCAAGCAGGGGAGTTAGGTAAGGTCTTGCCATTTCTCCCCAGTTATATTATCTAGGAAGTAGCCAGCTGTTGGCACATAGTAGATTAGGTCTAGGTAGTGGGTTAAACACCCTGCAGCACAAAGGACCCAGCACAGAAAAGACTAACTGGCCTAGTTTATTAGTAGAAATGAGGCTGAGTCACCTTAACCACCAGGCACCAAATTAACACCGTCTGCCTTCAGAGTTATGCAGAGTGGTCAAGCAAAGAGAAAGGAACTAAGGACATCACTGCCACTGATCCTTTGTCATTTCACCCTATAAAAAAACTTGTCACCAGAGTACCTATTATCTAAGTTCTTTCTGTTATAGTTCTGGAAATGCACTTTCACTGAGAAAAGCAGAAGAGTGGGGCTCTCAGACTTTAAGGCTTGGGAATGATAGTCCCATTCTAGAATAGCACCCACTGCCCACTCCAAAGAAGGTATGTTAAGGCCCAGGCCTTCCCCTTTACAGTTCTTATTCCCCGTGTGGAAACTGTTGTCTGATCAGTGCCTCCTGTGAGATCCATACTAAGCTGACCGAGGCAGTGACTTCCGCACACTAGCAGCTCGAGCTGGCTCTGCATTCTGCAGTGGCCTGAGGCCCTGCCTGTAGAGCTACATGTAGCTACCTCTGGAGTCACTGGAATGACTTGGCATCCACCCCTGCATGGCTTCATGAGTGGAAATTCAACAAACTCAACAGTAGCAAGTACCTCAGCAAAGCTAACCACCACCTACCTTTCAGCACCTGTTCTTGAAACCTCCAATATCCCTTGGCCCCAACCTAGGCTTCTGTGAGCAAGTGTGCTTCTCAACTGGGTCAACTCCAGTGAGAGCACAGATCTACTCTATCTTCCCCTCTTTGGGCTGCTTTGAGACATGTTCTTTTTAACAAAACACTCAACATATAAGAACTTGGGACTCCAAAGAATTTCAGCAGGAGTCTTGGGATCCTGTGAGGACATGTGCTGACTACACACCTAGCTGCACACCTCTGAGGCACTAAGTAAAGGAGTCCTACAGACTGCTCTAGACTGAGAGCACTCAGACTCTGCTGGCCAAGGACGATGGATGGCTCTGATTAGCAACCAGAGACACAGGCTTTCTGAGGCTTTCCCCTGGCTCATCAGGAATTGAGATGGCACAGAGAGGTCTGAGAGACATCATCTAACCAAGATACTAAATGAGTGAGCACTGACAAACTTTTAAGTATAGAGTGGGGTGGAACCAAGAAAGTAAAGAGACCCTTTTCCAGCCAAACCTTCTGACCACACAGAATAATAGACAGGCTGTGGAACTAAATACACATATGCAGATTAGTAAAGCAGGCAGTGAAGATAGGAGGCCACCCTCTCACCTCTGTGCTCAAGAACCACAGTGAGCCTGTAGTCACAGAGCCAGAGTGCTGGCTGTCCGTCCTTTCTATTGTTTTCTCTGGGTTTTTCTACAGTCAGAGGAAACCCCCCAAATGATTCTGGTTCAAATAAACTACAAATTAGTATTTATAACATGTTTTAAGCATCTTTCTTGTCCTCAGAATCAAAGGTATCTTTTTTCTAGGAGTTGAACAGGAGCCGGCTGTCAAGGACACCTGCAACAAGTGGGTGAGCCTATTTGATATGGATTGAAGACCTTGATCTCTGCAAGGCTGCATGCAGCCTGTTGGGAACTGAAGCCACCAAGATGCAAATTAGAATGTGAGGTGAAGGGATGCACCCCAAGACCTCTTACCGCTGCACACACTCCTTCACCACCTCATACTGGCCAATGGAGGCAGCTGTGTGAAGATCCAAGGGGACATCCAGCTCCTCTCTGCTGACCTGTGCACCAAGTCCATGCCACATGGACAAGCTGCGGTTCAGAAGCTCCGGCTCGCTGGCTTCATCGCTGAGCTCAGACATGGCTGCAGAGGGAGGCCAGGGGTTAGTTGTTCTTCCCTGGCTGTTCCAAAGATGAAAAACTCCTACCAACAGCAGGCTATCACCTCAGATTCCTAAGAACTGAAGCCACTAAGGCTGACTTAGCCTCCTCCTAACATCACACAGCTGCTGGCAGTTTGAGGCCAGACAGAGGACGGAAACATCTATGGAGCCATTAACTGTGTTGCTGCACACCTGCTCCATACCACAGGCTCTGCGTCAGATTCTCCAGGAGTCTGATGGCCTTTTCACTGGTAGTAAAACAGTGCAAGCTGGGTTATTTAGCACTATTTGCTGAATTTGGGTGGGCGGCAAAATTGAGCTCTGTGTCTAGCTTCTCCGTCCCTAATTCCTCACTTATGGACATGTGTGTCTAAAAGGTTGTTGCTAAAATGCACGGAAGCTGTGTGTGGTGGCACACCTCTATAATCCCAGCACTGGGAAGGTAGAAGAGAGGCAGGGAGACTATGAATTTAAGGACAGCCTGCATTATACAACAAGTTTAGGCCAGCCTATCTACACAGAGATCCTCTCTGAATAAACGCAAGAGTAAGACCAGAAAGATGGCTCAGGGGTTGGTCTTACCGAGGACCCAAGTTCAGTTCCTTGCACTTACTATGTCCAGTGGCTTACAACCTCCTGTAACTACAGCTCCAGCGGATCCAACACTCCTTTCTGGCTTCCTGGATCTGCATTCGTGTGTGCACATACTACCCCCAAGATACATGCATACACAGAATTTCAAGTCTTCTTAAAACAAACCAAGGCAGGAGAGATGGCTTCGCAGTTAAGAGCATGTACTGCTCTTACAGAGGACCCGAGTTTAATTCCCAGCATCCATATGAGGCAACTCACAGCTGCCTCCAGGGGATCACACACACACACATAAAGGTCAGGAATGTCATACATTTGCATCTCCACAAACCACATGGAAGGCTATATGTGGTGATGCAATTTAATTATGGTACTTGGGGAGATGGAAACAGGACTGAGTTCCAGGATAACTAGGACTACAACAGTGAAACCCTCAGAGGAGAAAAAACCAAAAATAACAAAAAAACAGCCTGGACAGACAGAACTTGCCTCAAAAAAAAAGGGGGGGGATGACAAGTAGGGCAGGGGAAAAGAAAACCGTAGCAGACTGCAGAAGGCAATCCTGATGTTCAGCAAATGTTACCTGAGCAGGAACCCACCCACACAACCCTTTTAAATAGGAAAGATGACCACAAGGAGGGCAAGTGTATGGTTAGGAGTGCTTTATTCTGGGTAATCCTACTCAAACCAAAGACTAGCCATTTATCTTCTAGCAGACTCTTACGTCTAGGAGCACAGGAAGCTAGTACAGAACAGGAAGAGATGGGAGATGTCAGGTGCCCTACTGCATAAGACCTTGAGTCCTGAGTCCAAGCCCTAGCAAGGCAAAGTGTTGGGGGGGAGGGGGAGAGAGAAGAGATAATGGCAGTTTACTGTGAGTAGGGCCTTAGTTTCACATTCAACTCTCACATGTGCAATGGCCACTGTTTTGTTTTGAGAAAAGGTCCTACTGTGTATCCCTGGATAACTTAGAACTCAAGTTATAAACCAGGCTGGACTTGGTCTCACAGATAGTCTTTGCTGAGATTGAAGGCATCTGCCTCTATACTCAGTCACTGGTACTACGCATTCATGGGGCCACCTCAGTGACCCCAAACTACTTTAAGTGGCTGAACCCTTCCAGGACTGAATCACAGTGCTCTGGTAAGGTTATTACTCTGAGGTTGTAACTGACCCTAATCTGATCTATCAGAGTCAAGAGCAGAATAGAAGGATGGGAAGACCTGGGCTTTGGCACTGAGCCTACCTGGGTCCCATCAGGGGCAGGGGGTAGGGGGGTCAAGACCACTGCAGGAGTGGCCTCAAGGACACAGAGCACCATAATATCCATACTCAAGAGGAACCCAGAGGAAGCCTGAAGGAAGTATGTACCCAGAAAGTACTAATTCCCTGCTTTTAAACACTCTAGCATTATTCTGTGTTGGTGAGTGCCTAAAAGGCAGGGGGGTGGATCTGTCTTTCTGGTTGAGGAGCTATCTTAGTGATAAATATCATATATACACAGCTTGCAAGGACATATTTTAAAAATTGAATTATAAAAAGGACAACGTACAAATCACTAATCTGGGGAGCAGCTTGCAAGCCTCATGGTGAGTGATGTGTGTGGGCTGGTGAGGTGAAAATCAAGGCCTGCATTCTGGAAACACTAGCTTCTCATGTTGCAACGCCTGAACTCAAGTAGTACCTAACCTCACTGGTGAAACCGAGTCTGAACCAATAGAGTGGACACATGCTGGCCTAAAGGTGCAATTTTAGCAGATTAGTGGAACCCTGGAAGGGCTCACACCTGTAATTCCGCTCTTGGGGGTGGGGGTGGGGGTTGAGAAAATAGGACCACTTTTGAGTTCAAGGACAACCTGGAATACATGAAATGCTTACTCAAAAAACATACAGCCCACTAGCGTAGTGGCTCAGACCTTTAATCTCAGCACTTGGTAGGCAGACCTCGAGGCCAGCCTGGTCTACCCAGCGAGACACGCCCACAATCTCAAAAAAACCAACACCCAAAAAATCGATTCGAGTAAAATAAAGGTTTGTATGTCTTCTGCACCTCGCTTCCAGAATTTCAGTAACAGCACTGACGTTACTCTTAAATTTTTTAAATCTTCGTTTTAAAAAAAAATCTATTCTGGAGGCAACTGTCACTCCTTCAAGAGGTTCGTGAAGGCCTCGAGGGAGCCCCTGTAGCCCAAATGTGAGACGCGGTTCCGGCCCTATAGCGGTCCCGACGACCGTGCACGGCCGCTGGCTCCCGTGTGACTGGACAGTCTGGCAGGTACCTCAGTTTAGCAACACGGAGCCGGGCCCGCGTCCCCAGACCCTGTGACAGGCAAGCGCCAGGGTTGACCATCAAGGCGGCCGCGGGGCGCCTCGGGCCCCGCCTCTCAGAGGGCCCCGCCGCGGCCCGGCCTACCTGCAAGGCCTCAGGTTCCCGCGCCACCCTCCAGCAGCAGCTGCACGCTCCCTCACCGGCCAACAGCCCTGCGCCCGGCCCACCCCGGAAGTAATTGTCGGGCGGCGCAGAGCACCCCGGGAAGGCGACGGACGTTCTGTTATTGACATCCCACAGCAGCCAATGAGATGGCAGATACCGCTCATTGCTCAGGAGCCAATCCTGAGGCAGAGAGGCGGGCCGTGCCAGGCGAGGAAGAGGCGAGGAGGCGGGTTGTCGGGCTGCGCTGGGTGGCTGTGCTTAGCCCGGGCTCAGGGCAAGTGGACGAGCGGAGCGGACGAGGCGAGTAGGAGACCGCGGAAACCTATGCGACCATGTGTTGGTCCCAGCTGCGGGTGGCAGGGAGTGCGATCCTCCCCTTTGCTCTAACACAGGCCGGCTTGTCCCGCTGCCTTCCAGTCCCCTTGACAACGACGCCTGGCGTGGCGCGGCGCGGGGCGGGGCGGGGCAGAGCGAGGCGAGACCAACTGGCTTTGAGGAGAAACACTGAGCCCCTCGGTCTTCTCAGCTCCTCCATGCTCTTTCCCCCTGCGAGTCAGACCTTCCCTCAACCTCAAGGTCTTGCACACCTAAAGGACGACCAGTCTTGGGCGGCCCCCTTCACTTTGGTGATTCTGTACCGTACTGCCAAAGCCCCTGTTATGAAGCATCCTTTGCGTATACCAAAAGCGTCTCCACCTATGGTTCCCAATTCAGGACCGCCAAGCACACGTCCTTTTTACAATATTCAAAGACCTTAAGCCCCCACACACTCCCCTGATGCTGCTCTGGTTCGACACCGTTAGCTGATCTGCCTGGTTCGCTAGGCCCTCACCCCCTAATCCTAAAGTCCCTCTTTCGAAACCCTGAAGGCTGAGCATCTTTTTTTTTAGGGTAAGATACAAAGAAGGTGGAGCTGAGCCAGGAACTGGATTATAGGGACTCATTTGAATGATGACAAACAGAATCGGATAATGGATCTAACTTCTAAAAATTATTTTTGATTTTATTAGTTTTATTGTAATTATATGTATGTGTGTGAAGGTGGGTATGTATATGTGTAGTCTAGCGCAGGTACCAGTGGACACCAGAGACATCGGCTCTCCCTGAGGTTGAAGTTACAAGTAATTGTGGTTTAGGGCTGTATTCCGATCCTCTACAAGAGCAGTTACGAGGACATCGTAACTGCTGAGCCATCTCATTCCTTTTCTCAATGCTGGGGATTGGACTCCTGTTCTTCTTACATGGAGACAAATGCTCCACTAAAGGCTCTCCCAGAGGTAATAGTGTTCTTTTCTTTTTTTTCTTTTCTTTTCTTTTTTTTTTTTTCGGAGCTGGGGACCGAACCCAGGGCCTTGTGCTCGCTAGGCAAGCGCTCTACCGCTGAGCTAAATCCCCAACCCCGGTAATAGTGTTCTTAAAACACATATATAAAATCTCCAAGTCATAAGGATTGTGTATCTATACATACGCCTATTTGTATCATATACACCCTCCATTTACGTATTACATCTCACACATGTGAGACACCATGGTCTTGTGCACTCATTACTGCACACACCCACACGTACAGTAGCATAAGTTTGCAAAACCAGAAGGAAATAGGTAGAAAGTGGGATTCTGCGGGCGCGTTTTCACCTACAGCTTTTCAAGGCCTGGGGAAGGCTACCAATGTTAGTTTCTCCTTGGACACCTAGTCACCGCCACCTCACCCTGTGTGCTCCACAGGGCTCCTTGATGATGACCCAGACAGAGGGCATGCTTTGAGTCCTGGCCCCCATGACATCCAAAGACAAAGCTGTGGTATCCTTGCCAGTTTCTCCCTGGGATGCCATCCTTAAGGCTGCCAAAGACCAGCTGCCATCTCTGGATTCAGACTCCTCCCTGGTGAGCAAGAAGATATTAACTGTCCAGCCTGGGCAAGGACAGCTTCGGGCACTTCTCTCTACAGACCGCACCTTGGTCTATGGGCTTTGTTCTCACTCATCAGTGTCTGGGATTACTTCTGGGTATCCACTTCCTTCAGGCTTCTCTCTGGGTTTGCCAGAACGCTCGAGTGTGGATATTAGTGCTCTGTATCTCCAAGGCCACTCCTGCTGTGGTCCTGACTCCCAGCTGGGCTCAGTGCCAAAGTCCAGAGTCTTCCCACCCTGCTATTGGGCTGCTCTCAACTCTGTTGGGTCAGGTCAGAGCCAGCTCCAACCTCTGAGAGTGATCATCATGCCAGAGCCACACAGTATGGCCCAGCAGGGATTCTGCTACTTGAGGTGATTCAGGGGTCACCGACCATTTTTTTTTTTACACAGGTGAGAGGGATACATGGTGATGCACTGGCCAGAGGCTCAGCACACAGGTTGACATAGGACATTTCAAGTGAAGAGCAAGGGTTCTAGAAGCAAGATGGCTGCTTTGTGCCATGCCTGAGCATTTGCCAAGACGAGCATGGTGTAGCTGAGACTCGGGCACCATCCAGTTCATAGTGAACGAGGCAGAAGAGGTAGACAGTGACAGCGCCACAGTGCTCTAATGCTGCCATTGCCTTGTGAAGTCCCTATGAGGAGGCAGGCCAGTACCCGCTCAGCCTCTCTCCACTAGAGACAGGTGACCAAAGCTCCTGTGTTAAGTGACTAGTCAGTATGAAAGTGAGCTGGCCTCCATTCTCAGCTGCCTCTTCACCACCATTGTTCAGGGCTGGCATTAACACAGCATCCGTTGTGTGCAAGGCTTGCATATGGCCTGTGAAAAATGAAGCCCACATCTCACCAACAGGAGGTATGCTGCTAGGCCTGTTTTCAAATTGGCTGCAGAAAACAGCACAGGACTAGGCCCTTGGTAGAGAACTGACCTGCTTAGACCTGCTCCTGGGCAGGATGGGCAAAACATGACTGCCATTTCCTCTAAAGTACTCCGGTCTGTCCGCAGTCTGACTGTGAGGAAGAAGAACCCTTCATCTTTCAGCGGAACCAGCCTGTCCTGATTCCAGACCTAACGGAGGAGCTGGCTGAAGACCCTGTTGGTGTCGATGAGTCTGGGACCTGGGTTACTGCAGGGAGGAGTCCTTCACCTGAGGTCTGTGGGACACAGGCCTTGGGAGCCCTGGAGGGGAAGGGAGGGGAGGGGAGGGAGGTCATCGAAAGTCTCACAAGGATTCCAGCAGCAGTGTAGGTCTAAATGGTCAGAGAAACCCTGTCTCAGAAAAACAAATAGGTAGGTAGGTCCGTAGATAGGTGATAGATACATAGATGATAGATAGATAGATAGATAGATAGATAGATAGATACATAGATACATAGATACATAGATACATAGATAGATGATAGATTTAAAACATCACTGGCTTGATGATGAAAATGAATCGTTACCTTAATAGATCCCACCCGAGGCTTTTATCCTTGGCAACCCCAGCCTGTTAGACCTGATAACACTTCTTGAAGTTGCTGTGGTTAAACATACTTCCCAAAGAAAACATTGTAGGAGCCAAAACCCATTTTAAAGGCCAGGCTGGGCTCTAGGAGCCACTCAGCTCTGGGTAACCTCCCTCTGCTCAGTTAATCCTAACATCCTCTCGAAACAAACTGGATATGCAAGGGCTGAACAGGATCACCTGACCCACCTCCACCATATACATTGCCTGAAGGCCAGCCCTCAGAAGAACAAGTGTAAATAACACCCCTTGCTCTCCGCAGGAGACTCTGAGAGGCAACTGGGGCTCTGGTCACGTTAGGTCACTCCTAGTCTGTTTGGTTTGGTTTTTAGAGATGGGGTTTCTCAGTCCTGGCTGTCCTATTCATTCTGTAGACCATGCTGGCCTTGAACTCAGAGACCTATCTGCCTCTGCCTCCCAAGTGCTGGGATTAAAGGTGTGAGCTGCACACCCAACAGCAGGATTTTCATGAGATGTTGTCTTTGTTTCCATAAGAATTGCCAGCCTCTGGGAAAGAGGCAGTGGGAGTGGAACAGTTTGGGAAACAGTGGCAATGACTACATGACTTGACAGACTGCTGAACTCAGAAGGGTCAAAATGAGACCTAGTGATGGTGGTGCATGCCTTTAATCCCAACACAGGAGACAGTCAGGCAGATCTCTTCAAGGCTAGCCTGGTCTGCAGAGCTAGTTCAGGACATCCAGAGCTATATAGTAAGATTGTGTCTTGAAAAAAGGAAAGGGGGGGGGAGTCAAAATGGGGTCCCTGAGATGGCTTGGTGGTAGCCTAACAGCCTGAGTTCATGCCATCCCTGGGACCCACATGGCAGGAGAGAACTAGCTCTCAGTTATACTCTGACTTAATCGTGCATATACACTCTCTGAAGATTGTCTGCAGGTGTTCATAAAGGATGCCTTTTTTCCCTAGCCACTTCTGGTTCCTGGGAGATTAGCCATAGAACCCAGAAGTGAATGGATGGTAAGATCAAAGGACTTGGCCCATCAGGAAAGAAGAGGCCCTGGCTGTGTCAAGAGCAGCCCAATCCTTTTGGATGCTAAGGAGGCACCCGCTTGGCCTGAAGGCAGAGGATCCCAGAGTCCTCCCTGGAGTTCCCAGGGAGAAGGAGCCACCTTTCCTTTGGAAGGAAAGTTGAAGACAGAGCCCTCAGATACTGATTTTAAAAACTCTGCAAAGCGAAGAGCCCTCCGCAGGGAGAGGAGGAAGATGATAGAGAGAGAGATCCTTCAGAAAGTGACCCAGGCTGCTCAGAACCCAGCCTGTGGTGACCAGGGCCACGTGGCAGAGTTAGGACCCCGTCCAAAAGCAACCTCAGAGCAGTCTTGGGAAGGAAGACCAGTTCTCTCACTCAAGGTAGGTGTCCGCACGGCCCACCCTGCCCTCAGGTAGTCCCCACTGCCTGGCATATTCTTGCCCCGCTGTGGAGGCTGGAAGCAGTGCCTCAGGACATAGAGCCCAGGTCCCAAGTCCACATGTTGCTCCTGTGACAGTATGGGATAGCCTGGCACAGAGCTCACCCTCGGGGAGAATTAGTGGCAACAGCAAGAGAAGCCAACTCCAGCCTTCTTGAGAGAACATAGAAATGACCCAAATGTCAGTGCTGATTGTCAGTCATGCTAAGACAAGCAGTGCTGCAGAAGGGAGGCCCTTGGCGGGCAGACGTCATATGCCAGGGAGACAGGCTAGGAGTAGGAGAGGCCATCCTGTGAGGTACTGCAGCAGAGAAAGGAGTATGAGGACCACTGGGAAAGCAGACCGGTAAGCCACAGCAGCGGCTCTGTGTCCCTCCATGGTGGAGCCGTTCCCCATTGTGGGGTAGGCAGCCTGTGGGGGACACAGCTGAGATCTATGAGCTTACCCTGCCCACTGGACAGGAAAGAAGCCGTCATACTAGCCCAGTTCTCAAAGAGAAGAGTACCTGGTCAGCTGTGCAGGTAGGCATGATGGAAGATGGTCCAGCCTGGCATGGGAAGGCCATGCACCTCAGCCCTGTATCACTCAAACATTGTACAGAGTGTCAGCGTGTAGCCTGCATAGGATTCTTCATTGCTGTTTGCATAAGCCAACAATTTCCTCTGTTCACCCTCACGACTTTAATTCTTTCTCACCTATAGGGCTACAAGAATTTGAAAGGTCTCACATAAGCATTCATTCTCCCTCTGTCATACTAATGCCTGCCAAGCCAAGCATGCCAACAGGGTCTCCAGTTTAAGCACCTGCTTGAACCACCAGGTTCTTAAAGTTGCAAAACCTTTCTAACATCTTAAATTGGTATGAACTTAGACAGTTTAAAGATTACATGGTGATCTGGGTGTAGAGAGGCAGAGACAGGTGGATCTCTGAGTTTGAGACCAGCCTGGTATACAGAGCAAGTACCACAACAGCCAAGGCTACACATAGAAATGCTGCCCCCCCAAAAACAATTATGTGTTGGAAAAGGCAAGGGTGTCTCTCTATGGTAGAGTGCTTACCTTGCATGCACAAAATGGGTGTACACCTGTAATTCCAAAGGTTGGAGGATCAGACATTCAGTGTCATCCTTGGCTACATTGTTCAATACCAACCTGAGCTATAATGAGATCATGTCTGAAAAAAACCGGGGCTTCCTCCAGGTTAGCTATCTTTGTGCCACACACACTCCCCCACCCCCGGCAAAGCCGCCAAAGGAAGGAGATGCCAAGGAATGTACGTCTCCCATTGGCTCAGTGTAATCAGTCACGACAGGGCATTCATTTGCTATATGCACCCAAACTCCAGACACCACTCTACTGTTACTGTGGTTGGAGTCTGGGCGGGGTCCTTCCGGGTTTTTGGCCCCTTATCCAAGGAGCTGAAAACAAAGCCTCACACAGATCACACAGATGTGCAAAGTTATCTTTTGAAGCAGGATAACTTTATTGCAGCTCAGTGACAACAGATAAAAAGCTATACACTGTCTCAAGTTTGACAGGGCTTCATTTTATGAGGTCTAAAGGAAGGGGGGCTGGCTACTAAGAGCATAAATGTGTGGTTCTCTATTTCGATTGATTTTTTTCCTACTGTGCATGTTCCTTTCCCACGATGCATCAAAGCCTAGTTATGCGCAGGCTCAAGATTACAGTAAATAGGTTATCCCTAAAAGATTGCTCAAGACGCATTACCTATACACTCAAAATCAGTTCGGGCAAGATAGCCCCTTCTTTTCTCCATGCCTAGATACACTGGACACCCACTTGAATAGAAACTGTCTAAATTTGATTGCTAGGGGAGTTGAGGGGAAAGATTTATACCATAATCCAGAGAGATGGGAATACCTGTAGCTTGATGCAGGTCAGGGATGACGAGAGACTTCTGGGTTTCTAGGTGCAGTGTTTGAAGGGGGCTTTGTCTGTGTAGTGCATGCAAGTGAAGGAACTACACTGCCAAGTGCGTTATTACAGTGGGGACATGGACAATCTAAAACCAAATTGGGAGGGGGTCCTAAGCTGCACTATTCCCTGTTCACCCCTCACTGCAGTGGATGATCTTCCCCTCCACCGGCACAGCTGATGTGAAAGTGGGGGCTCCTGCAGGACTTCTGCAACCTTGTAATCAGTGTTACCATTTCAGCAACTTGAAGGCTGGGACTTGGACTACATCCTCCAGAGTCTGCCAGGGCAACAAGGCAGCCAGGGTGACAGTGCATCCAGAAGTGCATGGTGGTTAGCGGATCGCTGCCAAGACCAAGGTCTGACTCTCAACCCTGAAGCCTAAGCCAGTCAGTCCCCACCTCCTCCTAAGCCTCAGTGGCAGGGCTATGGGTTGGGCAGGGTCGGTCTCCCTTACTGCCCTCAGCACACATTTCAACGGGCCTTACAAAGACGTCATTCATTCATCATACATGTGGCTGCCTGATCTTCCAGGCATGTTCAGGCCTTTAAAGTTGACCTGCCCTGTGGCTCACCTGTTTTATTCCTCCAGCTTCCTTTCTTTCCCCTTTCTTTCCTAAGGGAAAGCAGAACCTGCTTCCTCCTCCCCTTCCGGCATCTTGCACACTCCTGCAGGAAGGCAGAGGAGGTCATACTCTCACTGTCCTTGTGGCCTTGCTGTGAGCAGCTCTGTAAAAGGCAGAAGCTCTTCATGCTCTCCCTACCCACACAGGCCTCCAGCAGCTGGTGCAAGCAGATCTGAGCTGAGGAGCAAGGTTAGGGCTTAGTCCAGACCAAAGACTCCACTAGACCAACAGCCTCTGGGCTGTTTGACTGTGCATATACCAGAAGAGGGCAACCGATCCCCTGGACTGGAGTTCCTTACGTGTGTGAGCTACCTAGTGCGTGCTTAGAATTGAAGCCAGGTACTCCGCAAGAACAGCAAGTGCTTTAACCACCGAGCCATCTCTTCAGCCCTAGCTCTGTTTTGTGTTTGAGACAAGGTCTAGCTGTTGGGCTAGGTAGACCTGGAACTTGATGTGTTGAACTCTACCTCCTGAGTGTTGATATGAAAGGAATACACCACCACCTGTGTTTGAGACAGGGTCTCACACTAACCCAGGCCAGCCTGGAGCTCTTGACAATCCTCCTGCTGCAGACTTCAAAGGTCTGCCCCTAATGAGCATGTGACAGCAAGTCCTGTGTCAGCAGAGCTTCAGGGTGTGGCAAAGCCGTCCTCTGCATGAGCACCTCTGAGTGTGCTGTGGCAGAAATAGTCTTCTTCTTCTTCTTTTTTTTTTTTTTTTAAATGTTCATGGCTTTTTGATCAAGCTGTTCCTTTTTGTTTAGTTTTGTTTTGTTGAAACATGAAGCCCAGGCTGGCTCAAACTCATTTTATACCTGAAACTGTCTTTGAACTCCTGATCTTGCTTTTACTTCCCAAGTGCCATTTCCACCAGCTAAGCTATTCCACTTAGAAAATCTCTTGTAAACACACACCCATGGATGCTCAGAGCTCGGGGTTGGGGATTTAGCTCAGTGGTAGAGTGCTTGCCTAGCAAGCGCAAGGCCATGGGTTTGGTCCCCAGCTCCGAAAAAAAAAGGGAAAAAAAGTTACAAGGATGCTCAGAGCTATATATTTTAAAATTCTGAAAAGTTGAAAAGAGCTCATAATCAATAGGGGTCTAGCTAAATCAAGCTCGTCATAGAGTGCCCTTAGCTCAATATTGAACTGTATTCACAGAAAGATGTACTATGAGCAGGGTAGTGATGCACTCAGGTGGTGCCCAGAGGCAGGCTTATCTCTGTGAGTTCGAGGGCAGCCTGGTCTACAGATCTGAGTTCCAGACAGGGCTACCCTGTCTCAAAAAAAAAAAAAAAAAGTAATAAAGATGTATAAGAGGGTGGGGATATAGCCCAGTGACAGAGCTCTTGGTAGCACACACAGACCCTGGATTCATTCCCAACACACACACACACACACACACACACACACACACACACACACACACACAGAGAGAGAGAGAGAGAGAGAGAGAGAGAGAGAGAGAGAGAGAGAGAGAAATTGATCTATATGATAAGCCTGTTTCCTACATTTTGAAAGCTACAAGCATCTGCTCACTCTGACCCTATGTCACAAGGCATAAATGCAGCAGCCCCTGTTGAAGACATGACTACCCCTGACTTTGCCAAGTGAAGCTGGAAGCCTCAGGACAAGCTGGGGTGGGGCACATTGGAGTCAAGCTCCACCTCTCAGAGGCAGACCTGAGCTCAGCAGCCCCTCTCCTGGCAATCCCCAGGGCACAGCACCGGATCCTCCCAGGACCTACTCCTGGAACAGCTGGCGCTCCTGTGTGCCACTCAGTCTAGAGTCCGACACCCTACCTGGAAGGTATCTGCTGACAAGCTCCAAGACACAGAAGAGCAGGTAGCCAGAATCAGGTGAGACTTTCCACCAGCCACAGCCATTTCCTTAGAACCACCCTACCTCTGGGCAGTGCTGATTGGGCCTTTTGGTGGGCCACTGGGCATGTACTTTTTCTTTGACTAAGGAACCTGATTAGGCAAATGCTGCATTTTCTGTTTTTCCTGATGAGAAAAGCGAGGTTCAGATCGCTGTGCCTGTCCCAGTCCATCGGTGGCAGAGCTGAAGACACTTTGTCTTCACCGTCTGCATGACCAGTGGGGACAGGATGGCGATGGAGGCTGGAAGGGCCGTGGGCAGCAACCTGTCCTAGACATGGAGGGAAGCAAGGAGGGACAGAGTGAAGCTGGGGTAGCAGAGGAGGAGATGGGTTCCCTGAGGCCTGCCTTTCCCACATGCTCCTTCCACTGCCTTCAGGAGTCTGGGAGCCTTTTCTGGGAGGTAGTTGTAGGTTCTGCATGGCTAGCAGGCCTGCACTTTCCAGTATGAAATCCACCAGCTCCACAGGACTACTAAGCACCGGAAATGCGGCTACTGGGATGAGGACTATGTAATTTTATGGGCCTACTGGAAATGACTAGCTTGAATATATAAACAGCCCCCTGTGCTAAGTGGCCTCCTCCAACTGAATAGAATTTCTTATGCTATGGGGAGCAAGGCCAGGGCCTCACATGTGCTTGACTCTGCCACTGCCGCATCACAAGAAGTCTTTTGACTCTTTCGTTGTTGTTGCTGGATTTGCTGTTTTGTTTATTTTTGTTTTTTTTAAATAGTTATTTTATATATGTAAGTACACTTGCTATCTTCAGACACACCAGAAGAGGGCATAAGATCCCATTACAGATGGTTGTGAGCCACCATGTGGTTGCTGGGAATTGAACTCAGGACTTCTGGAAGAGCAGTCGGTGCTCTTAACCACTGAGCCATCTCTCCAGCCCTGTTTAGTTTTTCAAGACAGAGTTTCTCTGGCTGTTCTAGAACTTGCTCGGTAGACCAGGCTAGCCTTGAACTCACAGAGATCCCACTTCCTTTGCCTCCTAACTACTAGGACTAAAGGTGTGCACCACCACCCCACAAACCCCAGCCTTCTTTTTACTTTTTTAAAAATTTATTTATTTTATGTATATGAGCACACTGTCGCTGTCTTCAGACACACCAGAAAAGGGCATGGGATCCCATTACAGATGGTTGTGAGCCACCATGTGGTTGTAGGAAATTGAACTTAGGACCTCTGGAAGAGCAGTCGGTGCTCTGAACCGATGAACTATCTCTCCAGTCTCTTTTTCCTTTTTATAGTCTTTCTAGGAGGTCAGAGAGATGGCCAATAGTGAGAGGCACTGATTGTTCTTCTGGGGGACACAGGTTTGATTCCCAGCCCCCACAGAGTGACTCACAACTGTCTGAAACTCCAGTTCCAGGGGTTCTGATGCCCTCTCTGTCCTCCATGAGTACCAGATATATAAATAGTGTATAGATATATATGAAAGCAAACACACGCACGTTTTAAAAACACATGTATAAACTGGGTGGTGGTGCACACCTTTAATCTCTGCACTTGGGAGGCGGAAGCAGGTGGATCCTTATGAGTTAGAGGCCAGCCTGGTCTACAGAGCAAGTTCCAGAATAACCAGGGCTACACAGAGAAACTATGTCTTGAAAAACAAACTACATGTATAAAGTCTTGCTAAGTTGCCTAGTCCTTGAACTTTCCATCCTCCTGCCTCGGTTTCCCAGGCACTTGGGATGCCAGACCTACCAATCAGCCTAGCTGATGTGCAGCACGTCAGACTTGCCCAGTTCTATAGGGTAGTGCTGGCCTGTCCCAACGGTAGCTATGAGAACACACAGGTTCCAGGTGCCCATGAACACACAGCAGGAACACTGTCACAGCTGCCTGAGCACTGTGATTCGAGCAGCTCATCTGGTGGCAAGGAATCACACAGAAGGGCCACCCCACCCTCCATTGCAGAAGTGCTTCAGCAGAGTCCAGCTTTCAAACTGAGCCAGTCCAGAAGAGGGCAGAGAGTAGGAGGCTGAAGACAGAGCCTCCCACTGTCTTCCTTGACCTGCGGCTGACAGAACCATCAGATCCACAAGAACACCAGTCCCAGGAGAGGTACAAAGCAGGAACTGTGCCTGAGGTGGGAAGGTGGGACAGAAGGCAACGCTCATCTGGCTTGAGCACATCGTACCTTCCTGCCAGCACATGGGCAGCACAGCCCAGTGGCTCCTTAGCTTTGGCTGGCTACCAACCCTCTGGAACTCCCAGGGAGGTCCCTGGGTGAGAAGGTGAGAGGTAGGCCTGGCAAGGAAGCTGCAGAACATCCTAAGAATCCATTTCCTTTTACTCCCAGCTCTGAACATAGCTCCTCTGACAGTGAGGAGGAGGAAGTGGGGTCAGCAGGCTCCATACCGGTGGCATCTTCCTGGGAACAAAGGTAACTTTAGAGTCTCTTCCTCTGCTTAGGGACACTCCTTTGATGTACCCTGGCCCCCCCCCACATGTAAGCCAGCACGTGGTGTGGTGAGAGTGGACATCATTGTGTTTTATGACGTGTCCCTAGGGGAAGTCTGTGTGGCCAGGCCTGTTGTACCCAGCTCCCCCTATGGCAGCTTTCTCCAGCCTCTGAGAACAGCTCCCTAGTTTGATTGCCTTGCTGCTCATCCCAGCAGAAGATAAAATGTAGGGCCAGAGGTTAGCCAAATGTGTAAGTTCCAGTTGGTTAAAGAGCAGCATCCAATCAGACATGCCCGGGGAGCCTAGACCCTTGGTGAATGAGAAGTATGGGTCTCAGCTGCCTGCACTGCTGGGAGGATTAGAGCCCAGGCTGCAGATCATGTGCAGAGCTTAGATGTAGAATGTGGACATCCCAGGAAAACAGGGTGGGAAGTATTGGCAGAGCAGGCAGATCCTGTGAGTTATAGGTCAGCCTGGTCTACAGAGAGAATCTTGAACTGAAAACAAAAACAAAAAGCAGTGAGGGCAGGATCTCAAGCAGGAGCTGATGCAGAGGCCATTGAGGGTGCTGCTTACTAGCGTACTTCCCATGGCTTGCACAACCTGCTTTCTTATAGATCCCAGGACACCAGCCCAGGGATAGTAGCACCATCTGCAGTGGGCTGGTCCCTCCCTGTCAGTCCCTAAGAAAATGCCTCACAGCTGGATTTTATGGAGACTTTTTCTTACTTATGGTTCCCCTCCTTTCGGATGACTCTAGCTTGTGTCAAGTTGACATAAAACTAGCCTGTTTTATGGACAATGTCCCTTACAAAGAGAAAAGCCATAAGAAGGGTCATCCCTACCAACTGCAGCGGTGGTCCGACATTGCCCTTGCTTTGGGATGGAACTGAAACTACATAAGGACATTGCTGTTTCAGTGCTGGGAGTTCTGGCTGTCAGGTGACAGGGCTGAGGTTGCTTATGTTGTGTCACAGGTACTGTACTGGGAAAAGCCAGCTTCTTCAGCAGCTGAGGGCGTTTCGAAAGGGGGCTGTTCCACCTCAGCTGTCTGCCAAGGATGGCCCTGGAGGCCAAAAGGATCAGGCCCAAGAAGATACTGGGGGATCACAAACTCAGAGGAAGAAGCACATCAAACTCTGGGCTGAGAAGCAGAATGCCCTAAATCTAGGGGACCCTCTTGGGACACGGCTCCTCCCTGGTATGGGCCAGCTATAGGCAACTCAGGTAAAAGACCTGAGAAGCAGGTTGGGTGGCAGACTTTCTACCCACACAGCCCTGGTGGTCTCTACAGTCTGCCTGTTTCTAACAGCATGGGCCTCAGGGGCTGGGACCCCCAGTCTAGACACCATGCAGCCAGTTTAAGCCAATTTAAGTTAACAGTTAAACTTTTGTTGTTGCGGTGTTGGGAACTGCATCCAGGGCCTCTTCCGTTCCCATATTTAAACACATTTATAGTTTCCTATAGAAAATGTCCCCAGGTTCCTGGATTCCTGGTATTTTATGTACACACCCATACAGATCTGATGGAAAAGGAAGCAGAACCTGAAATTTGCTTTCTCTCTCTTTTTAACTGAGACACAAAAGCACACATAGATTTCAGGTCACTCCAAATTAAAGGTGACACCAATCTTTGCTAGTCTGAATGGAATGCCATTCTTCCTGGGAATTCTAACACTGTATGAAATGCAATGGTACCCCGTCTCCCTCCCTGGGTACCCAATAGCAGCTGTGTACCCGGGCCTCACGGACACTTGCGCTTCCTCCACCTGGTTACTTTGCAAGCCTTGCCCCCCTACAACCACCTCATAGACTCCATCTTTAGGACTGTTTTGTACCTGCTTTCTCAGCCCCTTGGATCTCCTACCACCTCATCTCTCAAGAGTCTTCCCCTGGTTGCTCTGTGAAAGAGCGAGAAGCCATCACTGAGGCAGGGTTCAGGTGACATGGCAGGAGACTTGGCACCTAGCGGATGTCTTAGCATTCGGGTGGAGGAGTGGTACTGCCAGCTGCCTGGCCGCTGAGGATAGGCAGGAGTCTCAGTGTCAAGCTGTGAGCCACACAAAGGGCAGGTCCATGGCAGGCCACTGGGAGCCAGCGTCAAGCCTACACAATCCTGTCCACAGGGGATGCCACCATCCGTCCCAATCCCAAGACATGTCCTTTAGAAGCCACATGCAAGTCAGGCCTCTACCAAGGCCACAGGCAGCCTCCCTGTAGGTGGGAGCCAGGCTGCTCTGCCCAGGTGCCGATGCCCTTGCTTGAACTCCAGGGCAGCATGACTCCACCTCTGCCTAGCAGCCTTTACTTCAACCACTGACTGTGGAGAGCAAAGGTGCCCACTGTCCCTAACCCACATAATGTTAGTTACAAGGCTTGTTGAGAATGACTCACAGGGATAGAAAATAAACTCTGCTGCAGTTGAAACTGCGCCTGGAAGGGTTGGGGATTTAGCTCAGTGGTAGAGCGCTTGCCTAGCAACCGCAAGGGCCCTGGGTTCGGTCCCAGCTCGGAAAAAAAAAAAAAAGAAAAAGAAACTGCGCCTGGGAATCACTGGCTTTCAGGAAAGCTGCAGGGTGGTGGTGGGCCAGCAAATCAGCCCAAAGCCACGTTCACACCTGGGCGACATCCACTGTGTCTCAGGCCATGCAGAAAGCCAAAGGGGCTAAGGACAAAGACTCTGAAGGTGGAGTCCCGAGGGTCACCTCAGAGGACCGGATGACAAGGCCATGAGGTAGAGAAGTCCAAACAGGAAGAAGGAAGGGTCCCAGGGAAAAGGGAGGGCAGGCTCCACATGAGAACCCAAGAAATGGCAAATGCCCATCAGTCTGTGCCCTGTGGCACCAGCAGGGACATGAACTAGAGCTGAGTGAGTGGTGTGGGCAGAGAGGGTCTGGGTGCCTCTGCTGTCTTCCACGTGCAGCCCGAGAGCCCTAGAGGAAAGGCTACACCACACACCACACATGGGTCACAAGGGCTGGCATTTATTATGAGAGTGAAGGGAACCAAGTAACAAGCTTGGGTCAGGCGTGATGGTGAAAGAGCGGGGCGGGCAACAACACAAGGAGACACCACAATGACACCCTGGGCCCGCAGGGCTCAGCAGGTAAGGCATTGGCTGCTGACTCTGGGAACTTGTGTCTCCTGCCTGAACCCTGCATGGAGACAACCAACAAGCCACCCTCTGGCCTCCACATGTACACAGGAGCCCAGCCCACACCCCCTGCACACACACACACACACACACACAACATATTTTTAAAAATATGTATTCAGTCACCAGTAACAGACATACTATCTGGATCTAACACCCAGAATTCCACAATTCCACAGCTTCCATAACTGTCTCCTGATTTCAGTAACTGCTAATAAGGTGTCTACTTCAGCACTCAGCTACTCCATCAAGCATGGGTGTGGACTGACCACAGCAGTTCACCTTACAGGCCAGTGAGGCCTGGAGGACAGGACAAGGCAGCCTGGGCTCCCCACCTCAGGAACCCCTAGTTTCCTCAGGAGCACAAGATCTACAGAGCTGCTCTGAATCTGGCAAAAAGGACCTGAAACTCACCCAATTCTCCACTGACTCCAGAGCAAGCCCCCCATTTTCCTTTTAGAATGGCTGGAAGGAGGGGGTGCTGGGTGTGCAGCAGTCACGGGGCAGTTACACACGCCCCATAGTGTAAACACCCACCAGAGAGCACTGCAGAGGACCCCTCAAACCCATGCCCCCTCACACCTCAGAGCACGGCTTTAAAGCTGGGTGTGGTGCTGTACACCGTTAATCCCAGCACTCGGGAGGCAGAGACAGGCAGAGTTAAAGGCCTAATCAACAAAGTGAATTCCAGAACAACCAGGGCCACACAGGGAAACCCTGTCTTGGGAGGGGGAGTTATAAAAGGAAGGTGTCATGGGGCTCAACTCAGGGGACATTAGTAGCTGCCTGCGACTGGAAATGGGGATGGATTTTTCACCAGGTCCTGTGGAGGCAGCCATCCCTTACCAACATCTTGACTGAACTGTAAGTGGTTTCAGTTAGAGAAGCCACCAGGCTATGGGGCCTATAGTGCAGGAGACACATGCTCCCTCCTCCTTGCTCTGTCTCCTGGGTACAGTGAAGGTTTTTCTGCAATGTCCTCATGGTGGTCACAAAAAAGGTGGTCCAAACAGATTGGGGTCAGGGTTGCGCACTGTGTGGCTGGCTGGAGAAGTTTGGGCTGTGGAGAGAGAGCATCATGCCTTGTAGTCAGGCTCTGGTCTCAGCGCATCCTGCTCTGTACACTAGGGACACATGAAGCTGGCGTGGGTCAAATCTTCCTTGTACAGCCTATCAGATGTGGGAAAGATGTCATGGCACCACCTTCCGCAGCTCACTCAGCCAATAGCAAGAAGACTGACTACCTTGCCCAAAATGCCTGTCCAGGGACCTCAATTCTAGGCCCGACAGCCAGCTCAGCCCATGAAAAGAACTTCACTGCCTACAACGCGAGGCTGCATGAGGCCTAGTGGGCAGTATCATGTCCCGCATTGTGGGAAATGTTTGTTTTATAGGCTGATGCACAGCATGCCTTGTGGGTAATGTAGTTCCGTTGCTAAGTCACTCACCCACTCTCCATTTCATCCATTCCTGAGCTGGACAGAACAATTGTGACGGAAGAAACCTTGAAAATTTGCTATTTATTTGTTTTGAGAGTCTAGTAACCCTGGCTGTTTTGGAATTCAGTCTGTAGAACAGGGAGAACTCACCAAGGTCGTCCTGCCTCTGCCTCCTAAGTACCAGGATTAACAGCATATATGTCAATCCCCCAGCCCAAAAGATGGTCTATGCAACTTATGCAGGCCTCAAACTCGCTATGTTGTCAAGGATAGTCTTGAACTTCTGATCCTTCAGCCCTGACCTTATAAGTGCTAACAAGCTCTACCATACCCTGTCTGAAGGGTGCTGGGTATCAAACCCAGAGCTTTGTGTCTGCTGTCTGAGTTACATCTCCAGCCCCATTTCTTTAGTGAGTCCCTATTATTTTGGACATCCATTTCTAAGTTTTGTGGTACATACACATTGGTATACTTGTAACTTGTATCTATATATACAAAGGAGCATATAAAATGATTCTGTCGCGGATGGCACCGGGAATAAATACACAGCAAAGTGGGGGAAGGAAAAGATACTGTCAGGAAGAGAGGAAATATTTGTACCCCTAGATAATTTTAACTCTATTTTCAGAAGGGAATCTTTCATTCTTTCAAGGCTTCCTTAGAATGGAGGGATCCAAACGAAGAGAAAAACAAGTGTTTGGCTTCACAAGGACTCTTCTTGCTAGGGACCACTGTGCAGAGGCAAGGAGGCTTTTGAAGAGGCTATGTATCCCTGCGGATGGAATACAGGGCAAGGGGGTTTTCCTATTCCCAGCAGGTATGTTCTCAAGGAATAGAAAATAGGGCTGGAGAGATGGCTCAGCGGTTAAGAGCACTGACACTCTTCCAGAGGTCCTGAGTTCAATTCCCAGCAACCACATGGTGGCTCCCAACCATCTGTAATGGGATCTGATGCCCTCTTCCGGTGTGTTTAAAGATAGCTACAGTGTACTCACATAAAAAAAGAAAATGCCTCTTTGAGAGTCTCATTTCCAAAGAGTGTTTTCAAAGTAAAACTTCCAAATAAGCTGGGGATAATGGCCCAGACCTTTGGTTCCAGCTGCTCCTGAGGATGAGGGAGGAGAATGACTGATCAGCCCGGGTAACAAGTTGTCAGCGGCAAAGCAAAAGTGAGAGATATATGCTAATTAGCCACCATCTGTCCAGAAAGAGTGGTCTCTCAGGTCAGTTCCCATGAGTCCTCAGTGAGCTCCAACACTTCACAGATCCTGTTCTGCCTGTTTCCACTTCTCATCCTGAGCTCGGCATGGAAGCCCAGAGACAGAGGCAAGGACCCAGTGCAATTAAAAAAAAATAAATGCTGTGCTGATCACCTACGTGACAATATTCCTTCCATACAGATAGTTCAAAGAAACACACTAAAAGAGCAATGAGCCACGCTGGAGGCATACATGACAACCATAACTGTGCAACGTCATAAGCCCACTCTGCTTACAATAAAGACCATGTTTTGTCTTCCTTGTGCAACTTTGTGACCCATGGCTTTCCCTTATTAGACTGTAATCCTATCCAAGGCCCATGTACCTCAAGAACCACTCCATGGTTCCATTCATGAAAAAGTTCTTTAGAATAACTTTGGACAGCATAATTTCAAAAGCTACTACTAAAACTGTATATGGTTCCCGCTAAGACACTTAAATATGACTCTACCTTGAGAATCTCACACCCAGGCATGTGGTCTCCCTGAGTGCCTTTCTATTAACCCATGGGCTTAAATCTGTTTAAAAAAATTTTTTTGAGCTTCCTTTCCAACTTGGGCCCGGCAGAATGGCTCCCGCAAAGAAGGGTGGCGAGAAGAAGAAGGGCCGTTCTGCCATCAACGAGGTGGTGACCCGAGAATACACCATCAACATTCACAAGCGCATCCATGGAGTGGGCTTCAAGAAGCGTGCTCCTCGGGCACTCAAAGAAATTCGGAAATTTGCCATGAAGGAGATGGGAACTCCAGATGTGCGCATAGACACCAGGCTCAATAAAGCCGTCTGGGCCAAAGGAATAAGGAATGTTCCGTACCGCATCCGAGTACGTTTGTCCAGAAAGCGTAATGAGGATGAGGATTCACCAAACAAGCTCTACACATTGGTAACTTACGTGCCTGTTACCACATTCAAAAATCTACAGACGGTCAATGTGGATGAGAACTAACTGCTGAATGTCAAATAAAGTTACAGAACTGCCAAAAAAAAAAATTTTTTTTTTGAGACATGGTCCCACTATGTAGCCTTGGCATGACTGGAGCTGTATTTGTAAAGCAGGCTGTCCCTGAACTCAAAGATCCGTCTGTCCCTGCTTCCTGAGTGCTGTACTAAATTCCTGCACCAGTATGCCTGGCTGTTAAGCCAATTTTAACTTTGTTTCATAAAGATTCGTTTGCTAAAGTGATCACCATGTGTCTTAGGGTTTCATTGCTACGAAGAGGTACCGTGACCAAGGCAACTCTTATAAAGGCAAACATTTAGGGGTTGGGATTTAGCTCAGTGGTAGAGCGCTTGCCTAGGAAGCGCAAGGCCCTGTTCGGTCCCCAGCTCCGAAAAAAAAGAACCAAAAAAAAAAAAAAAAAAAAAGGCAAACATTTAATTGGGGCTGGCTTACAGTTTCAGAGCTTCAGTCCATTATCATCATGGCGGGAAGTACTACAGCATCCAGTTGAAGGAGCTTGATCCAAAATGCAGTCAAGGTCTCTTCCACACTGGATGGAGCTTGAGCATAGGATCTCCAAGCCCACCCCTACAGTGATATACTTCCCCAAACTAGGCCACACCTCATAATAGTGCCACTTCCCACGGGCCAAGCATATTCAAACCACCACACCATGAAAGCATGAAAAACTGAGTTTGATTCCCAGATCCATGTTAAAACAGAAAAGGCCAGGCATCCCAATACTTGCAATCCCAAGACTGGGGTGGTAGAGACAGGTGGACACCTGGCGAACGGTGTCCAGCATTCCTAGCCTTCTGGACAAGTCCCAGGCCAAAGCAAAAACAACGTAGATGGCTCCTGATGCACACTACCTACAGGAAACAAAGGCCTCCCCTTCACGCACACATCCTCACACAGGTACATGCGTTCACACCCGCCAAGTTCAAGGTCATCAACTGTTGAATTTGGGGCAGCCTGGAATACGTGAAACCTGTTTAAAAGAAAACCCATCACCTAATTTGGTAAAACTGTGGTTATCTGTACAGGTGAAGAGCAGCTAGAACTCCTTAGGCACTGAAATAGGGAGGGCACGCAAGAAATCCAGAGACAGAAACGTTTACTTTGGCCCCAGGTTAGTTTAGTTCCCAGAACTAACCCAGCATCCTAAGGCCTGGCCCTATCTCCTTCACCCTGCCTCTAAGTCACCAGCAAGTTGACCACAATAGAATTCCCGGGACTTAACCTCAGGGAACAGAAGGTCTGCCCAGGTTCTGTCTATCTACTTCTGTTTCCAGTTGTTTTAACCTGAGATCCCCTCTAGTGTCCTGCTTTAAATCTCCCTAAATGGAAGTGGCGGGCTTAGGGTGGCCCAGTGACCGAACTACATTTCCCAGACTGCCGCGCGCGCCGCTGCCTGCAGGAGGAAGCTCCCGGAGCTCCTTGGTTTGGGCTGCACTTCTTTGAACTTTTTCTGAGAAAGAGATTCATTCTCCAGGCTGTCCTGTCCCTATGCGCCTTTTGTCCGTTCTGAGCCACAGTATCCATATTGATGAACGGGAACGTTCACTCACAACCATCTATTGATCCGTATGTTAAATTGCACAGGGGCTGGAGAGATGGCTCAGCGGTTAAGAGCACTGACTGCTCTTCCAGAGGTCCTGAGTTCAAAACCCAGCAACCACATGGTGGCTCACAACCATCTGTAATGAGATCTGATGCCCTCTTCTGACAGGCAGGTGTAGATAGACCACTCATATACATAAAATAAATAAAACATCTTTAAAAAGAAGTCTAGTTTTAAAAATTAAATAAATAAATAAATAAATAAATAAATAAATAAATAAATAAATAAATAAATTGCACACAGCCCGGGGTGGTGGAGCAGGCCTAGTATTTGGGACAGTGAGGCAGGCTGATTACTGAGAGTTCCAGGCTAGCCTGGTCTACAGCTACCAGAGAATTCCAAGATACCCAGGGCCACATGAAGAAACACTGTCTCGAAAACCCAATAAATAAAGGATTGTACATTGTCCAGGCAGTGGTGACAGAGGCCTGTGGCCAGATCTCTTGAGTTCAAGGCCAGCCTGATCTACAGAGGAGTTCAGGACAGCCAGGGCTGCACAGAGCAGTCCTGTCTCGGAAAAAAAAAAAAAAAAAAAAAAAACTTAAAAAGCAAAACAAAACAAGAAGCTGCACACTGGCCGTGTTGCCTCACGCCACTCATGTTGGGAGGTTTTCTGCAATTTCAAAGCTATCCTGGATGACATTGTGAGGTTCTGTTTCAAAACCCCAAAACAGCACAAATTAAAGCTGGAGTCCAAATGTCCCCTTCTTCTATGTCCAGCTGAAACCCTTGTTTTGGCCCAGCGACTATTGTGTTATTTTTGCTGACGGGTTACCAATCCACAGAGCATAGCCTGTCCTTGCACAGACGGACTGTTTCCCGCCCTTTGTTACACCAGATAATCTGGGAGGATATACTTTACACATGCGTCTCCCTCTAGGGGACCTGTGGCCATGTCCTGGTTAATTTTCAGTTGTCAAAACAGGGAAGTTAGTGCTGGTATCTAGGAGGTGCCCAACAGCCTGCCCCCCTCCTACCACAAGACCGATGGAGTAGTGCTGACATTGTGACCAGCCGCATTCTGTGTAATACCCGTTCCTAGAAATGCAATCGCCGAGCCAAAGGGCGTGTGCTCTTGAAATGCAGTGGGTTTTGCCAGGTTGCCCGAAGCTCATCTGAAGCTTCAGAGTCTATTGTTCCCTGGGTCGATGTCTCAACCTCTGTGTGGCAACAGTCCACCTGTGAGATGGAGGTTGTGAGTGATGTGTGTCCACACAGCCCTGGGGACAGGAGTTCCCTAAGCCTGGGGTCAGCCAAGGGCAGGGGTGGAAGGGCAGGTTTGCGAATTCACTGAGCACACGGCTAGATAAACAGCAATATGGGGATCGTTGCTCGCTGAGCAACCGCCCTGTGTGAGACGCGGGGATGAAGCGGAGCAACCTCTGCTCTCCCACAGATCCCCAGTGCAGGGGGCTGAGGAGGAGACAAACCACAGGGCCCACGCAGCAAGGCCTGCGGACATTGGGGTGGGGGTGGGGGAATCCTGGGAATGCGCAAAGCCTTGGGTTTGATCCCTCGCGCTACATGAACTGAATGTGGTGGCTCAGGTCTGTGATCCCACTGTGTGGGGACAGAGGCAGGAAGATCACAAGTTCAAGGCCATTTTCGGTCAGTTTGAGGTCAGCCTGGACTACGTGAGACTCGGTTTCAACTTTTTTTCTTTTAAAATTAGGGTGTCCTAGTTAGGATTTCTGTTGTTCTGATGAAACACCATGATCAGAAGCAACTCGGGGGGTGGGGGAGGGTTTGTAACCACTGGGGCTTTTGACATCCACCCCAGTTCTTGAATAATGACATGGAGGCTTATTACTGTGAATGCTTATGGATTTAAGCTAGACTTGCTCCCCAACTAGCTCTTAACTTATATTATCGCATTTGTACTATTCTATGTCTGCTATGTGGCTAGTTACCTCCCCTCAGTTTCATACACTCAACTTCCTCTGAGTCCTCTCCCTCTTTCCATTTCCCCTCTACCCTCTCCTCTCCCTTTCTCCTCCCCCTCCCCCGTTTCTGCCTGATGTCCTGCCCATTCTCTCCTGCTTTGCTATTGGCCATTCAGCTCTTTATTGACACGTGAATTCTTTTACACATAGCACAAGAGATTAGCCCTACAAGGTTTATTTGGTTTACATATCCTGAATTACAGTCTACTGAAGGAAGCCAAGGCAGAAACTCAAGCAGGACAGAAACCAGGAGGCAGGAGCTGATGCAGAGGTCACAGAGGGGTACTGCTTTCTGGCTTGTTCACCCTGCTTCTCATAGTGCTCAGCAGTACCAGCGCAGGAACAGCCCCACCCACAATGGACTGTGCCCTCCCCCAACAATCACCAATTAAGAAAATTCCCTACAGGCACTGGTGTGGTGGCCCATGACTTTAATCCTAACACTCTGGAGGCAGAGGTAAGTGGATATCTTTATGTTCATGGTCAGCCTGGTCTATAGGGTCCTACAAACCTGTCTGCAGTCCAGTCTTCCAGAGACATTTTCTAAATTAATGTTCCCTCTGCTCATATGACTTGTGTCAAGTTAACATAAAACTCAGCGGGGTTGAGGATTTAGCTCAGTGGTAGAGCGCTTGCCTAGCAAGCGCAAGGCCCTGGGTTCGGTCCCCAGCTCCGAAAAAAAGAAAAAAGAAAAAGAAGAAGAAGAAGAAGAAGAAGAAGAAGAAGAAGAAGAAGAAGAAGAAGAAGAAGAAGAAGAAGAAGAAGAAGAAGAAAGAAGAAGAAGCAGCAGCACAGAGGGCTTCATGGAAGGTATTACTTTTTAAAAGATTCATTTTTTTTTTTTTGGTTCTTTTTTTTTTTGGAGCTGGGGACCGAACCCAGGGCCTTGTGCTTCCCTAGGCAAGCGCTCTACCACTGAGGCTAAATCCCCAACCCCTAAAAGATTCATTTTTATTTGATGTATATGAATGTTTTCCCACATGTATGTATGTGCAGATATGTACAGGGCCCTGAGAAGCCAGAAGAGGGCATCGGATCCTTTGGAACTGGAGTTACACACAGTCATTAGCCAATAAGTGGGTGCTGGGAAACAAACCTGGGTCTTCTACAGGAATATCAAGTGCTCTCGGGAAGTGTGGCTTTCGTAGCTGGGGTAACCCTATTGCTAACTCTGGCTACCGAGTGTCCACTGACTCCTTGTAGATGTGGATGGAGTGTCACCTCAGGTTCTTGGGTTGAGGGAGTAGCCCCACCTGTGGGATCTGTGTACCTCAGCACATTTCTCTGTCTCTGCCTTCTTGCATTCAGTGCTACAGATCAAACTTATGGCTTTGTGCGTGTTAGACAAGTGTTCCACCATGAGCTGCAGGCGGAGGTCTGACATGCATGTGTGCTGTGTGCTGTGTGCTGTGTGTGTGTGTGTGTGAGATGTAGATGTCAGGTGTCTTCCTTAGTCCCTTTCCACCTTGTTTTGTATGGCAGGGTCTCCCTGAACCTGGAACTCACTGACTGGGTTAGAGTGGCTGCCACTGTGCTCCATGCATCCGTCTGTCCCTGCACCATGGTCCCAGTACTGGGGTGGCAGATGATTTTATATGGGTGCTGGGGGGCTCAAACTCAATCCTCATGCTTGTTCAACGAAGACCTGAGCCCCCTCCCCACCCCAGCCCCTCTATTTCTAGAGTTCCAGAGAGTTCTGTGGGAGTGTAGGCTCTGCCACAGACCCTCAGCCCCCACACTCCATCCGGCTGCGTGACTTTTGTTTCCAGTCCACTACTTCAGACTGTGGCGGGCATGTCACTTTGTTTTGTCTGGACAAATGTTACAAGGTTGACACTGCCTTCAATGTCCTGCAGGTTTGCAGACTGAGGAGGAGGAGGAAAGTGCCCTGTCTCCTGGGAATTTCCCACCAACCAGGGTGGTGCATCACACTGGTGACTCAGATCCAGGGGAGACAAAGGTCAGCCCATCGCTGGGCACCACTGAAGGGCAGCAGTAAGTTTCCATGTCTTCCCCTGGGCCAGCAGTGAAAGCTCTCGACAGCAGAAGGAGCCTGACTGGTAACTGGGCTCCTTTGAGGAGCTGGAGGAGGAAAGGGGGTACAGGATGTAGGGCACCTCTTCTTCCTACCTTGGGTCTCTGGTCTCTTACTGTTCAAAGAGAGGCAGGAGTAGTGGTATGGGCAGGAAATCTGGGCAACAGAGAGACTGGCAGGAGGACCAGTTATCCAAATATAGTAAGTGCTGGGCATGGCGGTGCTCGCCTTTAATCCCAGCACTCAGGAGGCAGAAGCAGGTGGATCTCTGTGAATTTCAGGCCAGCCTGGTCTACAAAGTTCCAGTGTGGTCAGGGCTACACAGAGAAACTCTGTCATGAAAAAAAAATTATATAGAATTATATATATATATATTTAAATATACTTAAATATTTTAATTAAATGTAACTAAATTAATAAATTTTAATTTTAATTAAAATTTAAATATATAGAATTTAAATACGTATTTGAAATATATGTGGGAGGACATATGTCTTAACCTCTTAGTAGCAATAATAAATATATGAAAAATGTATATATATTTACCATATTCTAAGGTAAGTACTGTTCTACTGAACTACATCTTCAGCCCAAGAACATACACGTGTACACACACACACTCACACACACACACACACACACACACGCGCGCGCGCGCGCGCCGAGTAAACTCTATACTACAGCCCAGGATGGCCTCAAAGTGGCTATGCAGTGGAGGGAAGCCTTGAATTCTTACCCTCTTGTTCTTTCCTCCTGAGTGCTTAGATTACAGACGTGAGTTCTCTTCCTGGCCTCACCTGGTGATGGAGATCAAACTTGGGGCTTCTGGCTTTACGCAAAGCATTCTACCGACCGAGCCAAATCCCCAGCCCCAAAAACCATATTCTTATATCAGACCGGCTCAGAGGACTCGTTTACAAACCCTTTAGTTGTCAAAGCACAGCTTTTTAGTACAAAGCAACTCCAGGTTCACATAGATGCTCTAGGGTGTGTGTTGGGAGCTGGCTGCTGAGGAAGGGAGGAGCCTAGCAGGCTTGGGGCCATGCCCCTCAGCACTCATCATCCTTGGGATCCTTGGATCGCTTTCGGACCTTTTCTGGTCCCGGAGCCATCAGCTGTCCAGGGGAGGCTGGAGCCAGGTTCACCCAGCCTGGCCCCCGGGGCAGCATGTGGCTCTCATTGAGTCTGAGGACCCGGTAGTTCTCGTAGTGTACGTTGTGGGTGATGTCCTTCAGGTCCTGGAGATGGGAGCTGAACGAGGGGAGGCAAGTCAGTCTGGGCCACAGTGGTCCCGGGCCCCCTTTTCAGCCACCCGATCACAGGTGGCCCCACACCTCACCGGATGAGCAGGTCTCTCAGGAGAAGAAACTCACAGTGCGCCATGTTCTCCACTGCAAGACATGCGCACTCTCAGAGTACACAGCTGCTGCATGTTATGGTACCTTCTGGGACCCGCTATTGCCACGGCTCTCCTGTCTTTTCCCACCGCCTCCTTCTTGGTTCATTCATTCATTCATTCATTCATTGACTCACTCATTCATTTTGCTTGGTTCCTACAACCAGCTGCTAAACTAGTGAGCCTCTCCTTCGTTACAGATAATGCTATGACCATTACATACCAAAGGCAAAATTCATGATTCTTTTTCCTCTTTTGAGTCCCAGTCTCATGCAGCCCAGGTTGGCTTCCATCTTGTTAAGTAGCCAAGCATGACCTTGCCTTGATTCTCCTGCCTCTACCTCTGCTATGCTAGGATTATGGTTGTGCTACCATGTGCTTGGCTCCGTGTGTTGCTAATAATGGTGATGATGAATCAGGGAGCTGGCTGAGGTGGTTGAGGCCTGTAAACTCAGTACTTGAGAGGCCGAGGTAGAAGGAAATCCTATTTCCAGGCACATGGTGGGGCTACACTAAGTTTTGGCAAGTCATGGTTGCCTTCCAGGTTTGGGCAGATGCCAGGGGAGGCAGTCGTAGGATGCCATGGGTGTAGGGTATGCCCTGGTTTCCAACCCCCTACCCACTGCACGCCTGCTATGTTTCCAAACTTACCTTCGATGATGCCCCATTTGGTCTTCCGGCCCAGGACACATCTCCCATTCACTATGTGCTCTCGGTCAGCCCCGACCACAGCAAAAGGGATCTGCTCCTAAAAGAGAGGAGAAGAGACTCTGAGGCAGGAGATGGGCACATGAAACTAGGAAGTCCCAGGGATGGAGAGATGGCTCAATGGTCAAGGGTACTGTCTGATCTTCCTAGAGGACCTGAGTTCAGTTCCCAGAACTCAGCTTACAACTGTCTAAAATTCCAGCTTCCCATGGAAATATGTGAAGGCAAACCACCAATATGCATAAAATAAATAAATCATGTTTAAAAACACTAGGAAGTCCCAAAACACCAACTGGAGTTCACAGTACCCTCACTTCCTCTATCAAACAGGTACACAAATGGTATATTTGTGTATTTGTGTATTTGAACAGCAGTTCAATGGGGAAGTGCCCGGCAGAGTTACGCGTTAGCAGAGTAGCCCAATCAAGTGGTGGTGTTAGCAACTCCCACATGGATAGTACAGTTTTGGAGGCAGATCGTGGTGGTGCATACCCTTAATCACAGCACTGGGGAGGCAGAGGCAGGCATACCTTTATGAGTTCAAGGCCAGCCTGGTCTACACTGTGAGTTCCAGGACAGCCAGGGCTACACAGAGAAATCCTGTCTCAAAACAAACAAACAAACAAACAAACAAACAAACAACAAAAGAAAACAAAGTGTGTTTTCTGAGATAGGATCTCATGCTTCCCAGATTGGCCTTGAACTCATGTAGCTGAGGATGAGCTTGAATTTCTGATCCTCCTGCTTCCACCTCCCAAGTACTGGGTCACAGGGTCACAGGTGGCACTGCCGTCCTTCATCAACTTAAAAACAATTGTTCTATTCTATTATTATTGTTTGGAATGGTGGAGATTAAAATCATGGTCTTGTGCATAGCAGACACTTGTGCCTCTGTGCTACTTCCCAAGGACCCCAGATGTTTCTTTTCCGTGGTGATGGGGGCAAAGCCCCCGGCTTTCACACACACTACAAATATGTCATTTCACTGGCACAGGAGGAGGCCCATTTGTTTTCTTTCCTCTGCGGCTGCAATCAGGACACAACTGCAGGGTCGAGTAATTGCACCAGAGACTGTCTGGCCCACAGAATCTAAGCTATTACTGTCTGGCCACCCCCACAGAAGTCCTATGCTTGTTTACTCGCTTGTGGTTGAAAGCAGAGCTTCAAACTCGTCAGCTCCCCAGTCTTTGGTCTGTTTGTTGAGATAAGGGATCTCTAGACAGCCCTGTCTAATGTAACATGTAACGCAGCCTGGCCTTGCATTCACAATCCTCCTGCCTCCGCCTCCTGGGTGCTGGGATTTCAGACCTATGCTGCCACACCAGGAACTTTTGTTTTGTTTTCTTCTGAGACAGGGTTCCCCTGTGTAACCCTGGCTGTCCTGGAACTCGCTCTGTAGACCAGGCTGGTCTTGAACTCAGAGATCCACTTGTCTCTCTGCCTCCCGAGTGTAAGGATTAAAGATGTGTGCCACTGCCACTGTCTGGCACATTTGTAATTTTTTACTCATTTATTTTGCTGAGTCTGTGAATGTGTGTGTATGACATGAACACATGTCAGAGGTATAGGTATAACATCCTGCCTGGCCTGCCTTGTACATTTTACATTTTTTTTTCTTTTTTCTTTTTTTCGGAGCTGGGGACCGAACCCAGGGCCTTGAGAGAGCAATTTTCAGATGGAAAGGATGAGTGCAAAAGTCAAGCGCCGCTGGCGTCGCCGGCTTCTGTGCTTTCTACAGCATCTTACCCGGATCTTACTATTGAGGAGCCTGTCATTGATGTCCTCGTCGAAACACTGCTGCGGGTACACATCGATGCAGTGATTTTTCAGGTTTTGCTGAATCTGGGGAACCAAGGATACAAGACCTCAGCCCACCAACCTATTCTGTTCCCTGCCCACTGACTCAACTCTGCCTTGGGTGCCCAGATCACCCTGCTCCTGAAGGCATCTCGTTCTTCAATGGTCAGGCTGTCAGCCCGGGCGATCACAGGCACCACATTCACGGTCCGGCACAGCCGTCGCAGGAACTCAATGTCCAGGGGCCGTAGGCTACAAGACGGTCACAGTAGGGCTCGGGGTGGATGAGTGAGGGAAGAAAGCCAGCCCCAAAGCTGCTGTCAAGGATCCTTCTCACATCCCTACCCCATCCAAGTGGCCCTCCCCGCAGCCAGTGGGTCACCTCACCAGTGGCCAGTGGGTGGCACAAAGTACACGCAGCAGTGCACACGGGTGTCGGGGATGTGGCGCTGGCGGGTGATGAGAAGCTCCTCCTGTAGATACTGCTCGTACTGTTGGTTGATGTAACTCAGGATAGGGTCCCAGCTGAGGCAAAGATGTCCCCTCAGTGCCACCCCCCAGGTCTCACAATCTCCTGGCCTCTGGGTGGTCTATCTACATGAACAGAGATATACAGAGACCTCTGCCTCTCCATTGAGGTCTAAGCTCCCCTGTCCACAAAGCGGGCATAGTAATAACATTTATTGGCTGGGCCTTCTGCAATAGGCCTGTCATCCTAGCTCTTCAAGAAACTGAGGCAGGAGGATTATAAGTTCAAAGCCAGCCTGGATAATTTAGGGAAACTGAGTCCCAGAACAAAAAGCAAAAACTGGAGCTGGGATGTCATTCAATGTTTGCTAAAACATACCACACCCTCTGTTCACTCTCCAGCACTAACACATGCATAGACTAATATATCTAGCACATATATCATATGTCTATAAAATCCTCTCGCTCATTAAATGACAAATTGGTCACCAGCACGGTTCAAGACACCACCATTTCTCACCTGGTGACCTGGTGGCTACAAGAGTCATCTTGTGTGGTGAGTGTGTGTGTGTGTGTGTGTGTGTGTG